>NW_027192947.1:0-210805 GCF_949987515.2 Delphinus delphis | reverse complement strand
GTCATTTAGCTAGTGTATTACAACGAGCGTATAATGAGGAAATCGAATCTTCTGCCTTCTTGGGTCTGATCAGTTCTAATCAGTTTATGTCATATCCTCACCAGCTATGTCATACTTTTTTTTTTTTTTTTTTTTTGCGGTACGCGGGCCTCTCACTGCTGTGGCCTCTCCCGTTGCGGAGCACAGGCTCCGGACGCGCAGGGCTCAGCGGCCATGGCTCACGGGCCCAGCCGCTCCGCGGCATGTGGGATCTTCCCAGACCGGGGCACGAACCTGTGTCCCCTGCATCGGCAGGCGGACTCTCAACCACTGCGCCACCAGGGAAGCCCCAAAGGCAGTTTTTTTAAAGGTAGTGTCCTGTGCCCTTCCCTCCTGTCTCAATATTATCTTGTCAGTCTATTGAGAAATTCTGCTAGCTCTGCCCTCAAAATATATCCAGAATTCCACCACTTCTCACCACCATTATCACGGGCCCCTCCTCTGCTCAACATACCTCCAGCACTGCACTGATTCCTATCTCAGAGAAACATTTCCCACCAGTCTTTACATGAATTACAGGCCCTTCACAATCTTGTCACCCTTATGTCTCTGACTTCATCTTCTATGATTCATCACCTTATTCACTCTGTTCCAGACACACTGGCTTTCTTGCTGTCCCTCAAAGAAACCATACTTACTCCTGCCTCAGGGCCCTTGCACTTGCTGTTTCTTTTGTTTGGACCATTCTTCCCCCATATATCCTCACGACGTGCTCCTTTACTTCCTTGAATTCTCAACTCAAACATTGCTTTATCAGTGAGGCTTTCTTTGACCACTCTTGACTAAACTAGCCAAAACCAAAACCAAAACCTCTGCCCCTTTACACTTTCTACCCTGCCTTCCTTGCTTTATTTTTCTCTATAGAACTCATCACCCTCTGGTGTACTACATATGTACTTGTTTATTTTCCATGGTACCACTCTCCTCACTGAAACATAAGCTCCACAAAGCAGGGACTTTGTCTATTTTATTCACTGTTGCATTACCAGAGCCTAGAACAGTGTCTGGCCCACAGAAAGTATTCAACAAATATGTATTGAATGATTAATGAATTGAATAAATATTTACTGACTAGCTACCATGTGCCCTATTTTAGGTGCTGATGATATAACAGTGAACAAAAAAATGACATGGCACCTGTCCTCAGGCAGCTTATATTTTAGTGATAGAGACAAGCAATAGACAAATGAAAACGATATAAGATGGCCAGTAGGGATACGGGCTATGAAGAAAATAAATCATTTAAAGAAATAGAGTAGTGGGAGTGTCATTTTTGATAGCATGTGAGGGAAATCCTCTCTGAGGAGGTAGCACTTAACAAAAGCCTTGAATAAAGTACAAGAGTGAGCCCTGCAGAGGCCTGGGGAGAGCAGTTCAGGCAGAGAGTCCAGCAGCTTCAGAGCTCCTGAGGCCAGGCCAGCTTGGCATGACCAAGGAAAAGCAAAGCCAACATGTGGGGTGAAGAGAGAGCAGGAGAGGGTGCTGTGGGCAGAGAGGCCGTCAGAGGCCAGGTGGGCACTTGGAATTTTTCTCTGGCAAAATAAGGGAAGCCATTGAGCAGCGCAGTCATAGGATCTGATCCCATTTTAAAGAATCACTCTGGTGCTTAGTGGAGGCTAGACGGTTGAGGGGTGAGACAGGGCAAAGGGAGACCAGTTAGGAGGTTACTGAAGTAGTAGGTGGGAGTTGAGCTTGGGTGGTAGGAATGAAGGTGGGGAAAATGGTCCGATAGGATTTGCTGATGCATTAGGTATGAAATGGGAGACCAAAAAGATTAAAAAGATGACTCCACGGTTCTGGCCTGGGCCACTGGAAGGATGTCATTTACTGAAATATGGAGTTTTCAGGGAGGAACATGTTTGGGGAAGATGGTCTTTAAATCACGATCACCTAAAGAGTGAGATATAGAGAAATGCAAGGCTTGAACACTGGGATGCTAGGGATAATGAGAAGGGGTAGGCAAATAGTCTGAGTCTTAATTGCTAAGAAAAATGCAAGAGAGGTGGGACAGGACAGGGCACTGGAAACCAAGGCGGGGTGGGTGTTCAAGAAAGAGGAAGTGGTCCATTATATCAGATAGTGATAAGGACTGAAAACTGATCATTGGGTTGGGCAATGGGGAAGCCATTGAAAACATAGTTTCAGTAGAGTGGTAGAGGGGTAGAAAGTCTGATTATTTGGGGTTGAAATGGATCTGACAGACTCAGAATCTACTAGTACTGATTACAGGAATTGGGCAAATTCAACCACTCTGCCTGTCAGTTTTCACATCTTCCAGTTTATCTTTCTCATAGATGTTTTATAGTAGTCTCCCCTTATTCGTGCTTTCGTTTTCTGTGGTTTCAGTCACCTGCAGTGACTGAATATGTTTAATATTTAAAAATATTAGATGGAAAATTCCAGAAGTAAACTATAAGTTTCCAAATTGCACACCATTGTGAGTATTGTTATGAAATCTCGATCCTTCCTGCCTGGGACGTGAATCATCCTTTTGTCCAGTGTATCCTGACCATTAGTCACTTAGTATCCGTCTGGGTTGTCATTGTCGCAGTATTGCAGTGCTTGTAATCATGTGACCCTTATTTTATTTAATAATGGCCCCAAAGTCCAAGAGTAGTGATGCTGGCAATTCCAATATGCCAAAGAGAAGCCATAAAGTGCTTTCTTTAAGTGAAAAGTTGAAAGTTCTCAACTTTAATAAGGAAAGAAAAAGGTTTGCTGAGTTTGCTAAGATCTACAGTGGGAATGAATCTTCTGTCTATGAAATTGTGACAGAAAAGTAAAGTTGTGCTAGTTTTACAGTCACACCTCAAACTGCAGAGGTTACGACCACAGTGCATAAGTGCTTAGTTAAGATGGAAAGGTATTAAATTTGTGGGTGGGAGACATAAACAGAAAAGGTGTTCTGATTGGTGGCAACGTGTTGTGCCAGAAAGCAACGAGCCTATAGGAAGACTTGAGCGAGGAACCCCCTGAAACGAGTGACAGCAGCTACTTCCTGTAAGTCAGGGAACACACTTGGGAACAGGTTTGGACAGGGCAAGAGGGAGCTACAAACTACTGGGTGTAAGATACGCTACAAGGATGTATTGTACAACACGGGGAATATAGCCAATATTTTGTAATAACTGTAAAATGGAATATAACCTTTTAAATTGTATAAAAATTTAAATAAACTGCAAAAAAAAAAGGAACTGTCATTGTAGAATCCACAAAAATAAAAAATTACTGGAGAGATCAAGTCTGTTGATGAAGAAGCCACTGCCACATTTCCGGCAGAGTTGAAGAAATTGATTAAGGAAAGAGACCACATTCACATAACTTTTATAACAGTTGACCCTTGAACAACATGGGTTTGAAATGTACTTAAATGTGGGGTTTTTTTTTTTCAATAAATACATACTACAGTACAGAATCCACAGATGTGGACACAGAGGGCCCACGGTAAAGTTACAGCAGGTTTTCCACTGTACAGGGGACAGTGCTTCTAACCCCCGAGTTGTTCAAGCTGTATGTATAGTGTTATAACTGTTCTGGTTTATCATTAGTTGTTGTTAATCTCTTACTGTGCCTAGTTCATAAATTAACATTATCATAGGTGTGAATATATAAGAAAACACATAGTATATGTTGGTATATATAGGGTTGAGTTCTATCCATGGTTTCAGGCATTCACTGGGGGTCTTGGAATGACCCAGAGATAAAGGGAGCACTATTGTACATATTAAATAAGAATTCAGAAATTCTTAAGCTATATGCAAAATCAACCCTAATATTTTAGTGTTATCATGTTTAATGATACATATGTTTTTAAAAATGGAAAAGAAACAAATATGTATTAAAGGCTTACTATAAGACAAGCACTTTGCATGTTTGATCTTTTAGTTAATTTTGACTAGCTCAAATATAAACACACTGAAGCGTTGTGGCCTTTTCCTTAAAAAGACCAAATAGAAGTCACACAGGAAATGACTCATTTAATTTTCTGTATGGGATCCTAAACATTTCTCTTTTATTATTATTGAAATAATCGGTGCTGAAAATCTTTCTAAAAGGATTTATGTCTGACTGAAATCTAGACCTTTGATATTCATTTTAGAGAAAGAAAACACCTACTTGATAACATTTTTCAAATAAGACGACTTTGTGGGTTTTTTTCCCTCAAAAAACAAACAAACACAAAAACTAGAGTTTCTTTCCAAGATATATTACCCAATCTAGCTATGTACACGTACCACCCAGTATCAACTTGTATACTTGTTTCTGTGGTTCTGTGGGGTTTGCCCTGTTACTCTGTAATACTGTGTTTTCTAGTTAAAGTCCTTCCTCAGCCTCAGGCCCTCTTCCCTGCCTTTTCTGAGAGGGAGGGCCCCCCAGCCCCTAGGAGATCTACCTTGCCAACCACCCTCTTCAGGGTTCAGAGGCTGTGCTTTCTTTTTTAAAAACAGCCTCTCCCACACAGACCCGGTGACTTCAGAGGTGGGAAATCACCCACGCATGGGCAGACTCTCTGAGTCCAGCCTTGCACAGCTGCACAGTGTAGTGGGAAGGGCACCGGCCTGGACGCCAGGTGATCCAGCTTCTAATTCCAGCCCCAGAGGGGACCTCCGGCGTCTGGGGAGGTGTCCCCAAGTGAAACACATGGGCCAGGAGCCCTGTCAGGTTCCCGCTGTCCCTATTCCTCAGATGACAACGCTAACACATGGAGATGGGAAAAGTATAACGATGGATTCCTCTGAGGCTGTCAGAGGAGAACAGAGTGGATATTGAGGATAATTCATTGATTTCTTTTGGCGAAGAAAATTGTACGTGGTGAATAAAAGTCCACCTACTCGTGTACAGATTCACACTAAGGCAGTCTAGGGAAGAGAAATAGCAGCTTGGTACGAATGAGATTTTTCTTTCCATAAAACCAAATAGTGGAAATTTCAGGCATTTCTCAGAAATGCTAGTGATTAGATTTCTTGAGAGTCATTTTCAAAGCGGTTATATCTCTTAGGCCTGGGATTAGTGGGTAATTTCTATTTCCTCTTTTATCTTTTTATGTGTTCTCTGAATCTTTTACTAATATGTATTAATTTTGTAATCAGAATAGGTATTTATTTTTAAAAAGAAAAAGAAGTAAATGGCTTAACTGTGCTAATGGACGAAAAGAAGAGGGAAGAACCTTAAAAACTAATAATGATGAAACTGACATTTACTGTCATTTATTATCTACTGGGTAGTAACTGGCTCATTTACTTCCTCTCAACTCTGAAGAAGCTATTATTATCCCCATTTTACATACAAGAAAAACAAAGCAGAGGGGGTCAAATAACTCTTCTAAAGTCACAGAGCTGGTAAATGCAGTCACTGGGACTCACTTCACCTAGATGGTCCAACATCAGGGCCTCTTGCCATTTTATCACCCTGCTGTACTGCCTCCTAAATATTCTAAAATAAACTTTAAATAATAAATACATAAATAAATAAATTTTGCTGTGGATAACCAGTTCTGTGCTAGGGTTAGTTGTACAGACAAGCACTGGTCTATGCAGTGTTCAACTGAACAGGGAGGCTGTTACACTGAGGGGGTCCTAATGCCTTAGAGGCGTAAACAGACCCAAACCCGAGCCTATAAATACCTCACGGTGAAGAAAGGTGAAACTCAGGACTGCCAATCACAAACAGCCAAGCAGGTTTTCCCATATAAGGCAAGCACTTAAGCTATAGCCAATCAAATAATTTCCTTGCTTTGCATCCACCTTCTCTCGTAAGTCTTTCCCCTAGCTCCTATTGGTGGAGCGCTCCTAACGACTTCCAGTTTGGCATTGCCTGATCCCAACTGATTTCTGCTCAAATAAACTCTTAAAATGTTTTATATGGCTCCGTTTGTCTTTTAACAGCTGACATCCGGGTCATTTTGTGTAGGCACCTCAAGGAGAGTTGAAAGAAGGTGATTCAAATGGCTTGGGGAATGTTTGGGAACACAGGAGCTGCCTCTCAGCTTTTTAAAATACTTTTTTTCTTTTCTTTTTCTTTTGTTTTTTTGGCTGTGCCGGACAGAGTTCCCCAACCATGGATTGCACCCAGGCCTCAGCTGTGAAAGCCCGGAATCCTAACCACTAGGCCACTAGGGAACTCCTAAAAAATAAATTTTAAAAAAGGCACAATCTATCCATGGGACAAGATTCCATCAGCACAGCAGACAGTCAAGGAGAAACAGTCAGCAAAGCTGTCGAGGAGAAACCACACAGCAGAGGGAGGCCTCATCACCACAATCTCATTTCCTGTAAACAACGCGGTCCCTGTGTCCTGCTCACAGCCAGGAATGGCAGCTCCTTTAGGGCTGGCGAATGTGGGTCTTCTTTCTCCTCTCATCCTCCACCTCCTGACGTTTCAGCCTGCTGTCCTCCTGTGGCTGGATCCATTCCACTGCATATCACATTTCAGGGAACTGGATCACAGAAGCGGTTTCAGGCCTCAGAACTGAGGGAAGGCCTCAAGCTCAATAAACATTAGCTGGATGAATAAATAATGCCTATAGGCGTGGTCCTTCTGAATCAGTAATTTCACCTAATATCCCAGGGTGCGGAAGGACACAGCACAGCAAGATACAAGAAAGACTACCTACACTAACCAATCATGTTCTGATTGTGGTGGGGTGGGGTGGAGCTTAGGGGGGCAGCAGCATGGATCACTGGCAACTGCAAATAGGCAAACCTGGATTCAAACCCTGACTTTGCTCCTTGCTTAGCGTAGGACTTCAATTTCTTTTCTTGAGTCTCATTCGATAGGCCTATTTAAAATGCCTGACTTTCAGGGATGCTACAGTTTGGGCATGAGAAGGGAGTCTACTCAGGCTCTTTCTTGGTCCTTGCTTTCATTCCCCCTCCAAAGAGGGGACCGCAATCTGATGGGTTAGGGATTGCGCCACAGGAGAGAGGGGCTCTCTCCCTTTCTTCTTTATCTTGTCTGAAGGTCAGCATGGAAGGAGACCTACCACCCCACCCCTGACACACACACACACACACACACACACATTGTTTTTCTCTTAGCCCTCTCTTCTCTTCCTTTTTTTAAAAAAATTTTGTAAAAAATATTTATTTATTTGGCTGTGTTATGTCTTAGTTGAGGCACACAGGATCTTCCGTTGTGGCGCACTGGCTTCTCTCTAGTTGTGGCATGTGTGGGCTCAGTAGTTGCAGCACGCGAGCTTAGTTGCTCGACCAGGGAGCGAACCCATGTCCCTTGCATTGGAAGGTGGATTCGTAACCGCTGGACCACCAGGGAAGTCTCCTCTCTTCTCTTTCTTGTGTGCATGCTGTAAGTGGTAAGTGGTCAGATCTCTCTCTAATTCTTCATTCCAGGTGGCCTAAGTGGCAGAGAAAATGGTTCCCATTTCCTTCTGGAGAAAAGACCTGTCCAACCTGTTCTCTTTTCCTTCTAGCATCTCTTCGCTTCAACTTCCTGTCTCCCATGTGACCAACTGGTCGTTACATCTGGGTTAAGGCTTAAGGAGAAGGCAGAGTCTAATGGGGTCACTATTGCCGGAGTTCCCTGCCCCAGGATTTCACTTACGAGCCCAGCAACAATAAAAGGTTAACACAGCCAGATCGCAATTTGATCACACATATCTCAGACGTGCAAAGAAAATGTTGGAGATGGAGCTTAAAATCACCAATGAAAGTGTCTCACTCTTCTAATGAAAGATAGTATTATCCCAGGTAACAACTCTCTATCAGAGCTGTTTCTCTCCCTTTTTTCCGTTCCTCCTGGAGACGGTGTCTAGAGGGAAGATGTTACAAAGTTCAGGCACCCCATGATGGCTCTTCCCCTCTGGATTGTCACCAACCTGTGTTGCAAGGATGCTAGTCTGGTCTTGCCCTCAAGCTGCCAATCCTAAGGTCTGCTCTCCTGGCTCTGCTCCTTCCCCCACTCCCCTGGCTGGCAGGAACTTTTCTTGCATCATATCTGCCTCCTCACCAAGAAGAAATCTATAAACACCTACTTCCCAGAACTGTACTAGCAGAATGGCTCCTGGGGAAACATAATTTATGGGATAGAAGAAAACACATACATACACCGCACATACATAATCTTTGTCACATTGCTTTCCTTTATCATTGTCTGTTGTCTGAATATGACCTTTGGGAATCTTGTAGGGAAAGAAACCTGGAATTTGGGATTATTCCCCAAACTTCATGAAATCAAGCTCTTACAAATAATTTCTAGTATTATTTCTACATATGGCTCGATTTCCCATTATACTCTTTTTTATGTTCTCCCTATATACCCCCAGTAGAACATTCAGGGATTTTCTGTTTTGCTTGCTACTGTAACTGCAGCATCTAAAATAGCACATGGGGCTTCCCTGGTGTCGCAGTGGTTGAGAGTCCACCTGCCAATGCAGGGGACACGGGTTCGTGCCCCGGTCCGGGAACATCCCACATGCCGCGGAGCGGCTGGGCCCGTGAGCCATGGCCGCTGAGCCTGTGCATCCGGAGCCTGTGCTCCGCAATGGGAGAGGCCACAGCAGTGAGAGGCCCGCATACCGCAAAAATTTTTTAAATTAAAAAAATAATAATAATAAAATAAAATAAAATAGCACATGGCACAGGATAGGTGCTCAATAAATATTTGTTGAATGACTGAATGGTCCATCACATCTTCTCTGTGTGGATTTATTCAGTCCAACTCTCAGGGCAATCTTACTTCCCTTCTCTCCGGGTCTTTGCAGAGTGGCACCCAGGAGCTTGCGTGCTGCCCAGGGCAACCACCAGCTTGGAGGTGGTAGTTGAAGCAGTGGGTCTTGGTGAGGTTCCTCGGGAAGAGCAAAAAAGAACGCACATGGGGGCCGAGATTGGCCCTAGAGCAGCAGTTCTCAAACTTTTAAATCTCAGAACCCCTCTACACTTTTAAAAATTGTTGAGGACTCCACGCAGCTCTCCTTACATGGGTTATGTCAATATTACTCGTATTAAAATTAACACAAAAAATTTGAAATATTTATTAATTTATTTAAAATGAAAATACTCCATGTTAGCATAAATAATATTTTCATTTAAAACAGCTATTTTTTCTTTTTTTCCTTTTTTTGTTGAAGTATAGTTGATTTACAATATTGTGTTACTTTCAGGTGTACAGCACAGTGATTCATATATATATATCCACACATAGCATAGTTCCCTGTGTTATACGGTAGGTCCTTGTTGATTATTTTATATACAGTAGTATGTATAAAGCACAGCTATATTTCCAAAAGAAAAGTTACCGAGAAGAGTGGCATTTACTTTTTTTGCAAGTCTCTTGTGTCTGGCTTAATAGAAGGCAGCTGGATTCTCAAATCTGCTCCTCTGTTCAATCTGTTGCGATATGTTTTGGTTGAAATCTGGCCTCACACTGACATGTAGCTAGGAAAGGGAAGATCTTGGGGACTTCAGGGGTTTCTGACCTCATTCTGAAAACTGCTGTCCTAAAGGGACAGTTGCTGCAGCCATAATGACCGTCTCTGTCACAGAGCCCCAGCCCTCCAGAAACTCTAGATCCTGCTGTAAAAACAGAATCCCCCTTTCTCACCTTCCCTGCCTCCCGTTTCTTGACTTAGGATTGCACAATTCTTCAGTCATGTGTAAGACAGCTGGCAGCCTGGAGCAGGAAAGTTAGCTAAGATGTAAGTTCCTGAGGGAGGGTTCTGGTCTTGGAAGAAGGGCGTGGACTAGACATCTTAGAAAGGGGGTGAGGGAAAGAAAACATACCATCCTTCTTCAGCGAGAAAGGAAGTTCAGGCACATTTATGAACAAAGATGACTCAGTGCCTGGGCTGAAAGAAGGAAACAAAATGAAGCCCAACCTGCTGGGCATATGTGGAAGGAGCCGGTTCTCAGAAGGGAAGGAACTGGTGTTATAACATAATTGTCTTTCTACCTCTGTAGTATCCTCCTGGGCCTGGCTGGCAGGCTGGCTCTCAACCACTGCGCCACCAGGGAAGCCCCTGACTTTTAACTTTTGATCACTTAAAAATCATTAACTCACACAAATCAGGTCATTGTCCTGCTATCATTATTTCATTTTTAAATTTACTTTTATTTTATTTACTAGATTGTATTTAGCTCCACTTCTCACTGTGGACAGTTCCCTGAAAACACAAAAATATCAAAGATCCTGGTTTTCTTGATTGCTGGTGTCATTTTTTGACTTACCTATTTATAGTGTAATAATTTTGAAAAACTAAATTTTCTAAACCAAACATGGATAGGTGGTTAAAAACAGAAAGTTTGAAGTATAATCTCAAAACAGGTAAAAGAAGAAAAGGCAAAAAAGAAAAGGGGGGAGCAGGGGGAATCAGAATAACCTAAAATCACAAAAGGTTGAAATAGACATGTCATTTCTTGTCCCTGGGGCACCCCGAGATGAATTTGATAGGAAAGTAGATGACAAACAGCACTTGTACAGCTATAACTACTGAATCATTAGGAAGGAACATAGGCTATTCTTAGATGCTCATTAAAATATGGGTTTAACCTGCAGTGAGTGTGCACAAACAAGGACCTTGATTTTTTTCTGTTTGAGAATACCCTGACCAAAAAATGGCAAGAGATTTTGCTTCTGCAATCATATTTAAAAACCAATAATGGGGCTTCCCTGGTGGCGCAGTGGTTGAGAGTCCGCCTGCCGATGCAGGGGACACAGGTTCGTGCCCCGGTCCGGGAAGATCCCACATGCCGCGGAGCGGCTGGGCCCGTGAGCCGTGGCCGCTGAGCCTGCACGTCTGGAGCCTGTGCTCCGCAATGGGAGAGGCCACAACAGTGAGAGGCCTGCATACCGCCAAAAAAAAAACAATAATGTATACCTGATAAGGGCCTAGTATCTGAATATATAAAGAATACTTACAACTCAACAACAAAAAGTCTTATTTAAAAATGGGCAAAGGACTTAAATAGACATCCAAAGAAGACATGTAAATGACTAATAAGCACATGAAAAGATGCTCAACATCATCAGTCCTTCGGAAATGCAAATCAAAACCACACCCACTAGGATGGATATAATCACAAAAACAAACAAATAAACAAACAAAAACCCAGAAAACAAGTGCTGGTGAAAATGGAAATTGGGAAATGGAAAACAGAAATTGGAAGACTCTTTCATCGCTAGTGGGAATGTAAAATGGTTCATCCCCTGTGGCAAACAGTTTGGTGGTTCTCCAATAAACGTATGATTACCATGTAACTCAGCAAACCCACTCCTGGGTATATACCCCAAAGAACTGAAAACAGGTGCTCAAACAAAAACTTGTACACAAATGTTCATAGCAGAACTATTCACAATAGCCAAAAGATGGAAACAACCCAGATGTCCATCAACTGATGGCTCGATAAACAAGATGTGGTATATCCATACAATGGAATAGTATTTGGCTTTAAAAGGGGATAAAATACTTATAGATGCTACAACATGGATAAACCTTGAAAATACTATGTTCAGTGAAAAAAAAGGCAGAAACAAAAGGCCACATTTATATGAAACGTTCAGAAAAAGCAAGTCCATAGAAGCAGAAAGCAGATTGGTGATTACCAGAGGTGACGGGAGGGGAAATGAAGAGTGGCTGCTTAATGGGTGAGGAGTTTTCTTCCAAGGTGATAAAAATGTTCTGGACCTAGACAATGGTGATGGTTGCACAACACTGTGACTGTACTAAATGTCACTGAATTGTATACTTTAAAATGGTTAAAGTGGTAAATTTTGTGTTATGTATATTTTACCACAATTTAAAAAATAATGCAAACTTTCAAGGAAAAACATATAAATTTTTTTTTTTTTTTTTTTTTTTTTTTTTTTGTGGTACGCGGGCCTCTCACTGCTGTGGCCTCTCCCGTTGCGGAGCGCAGGCTCCGGATGTGCAGGCTCAGCCGCCATGGCTCACGGGCACAGCCACTCCGCCGCATGTGGGATCTTCCCGGACCGGGGCACGAACCCGTGTCCCCTGCATCGGTAGGCGGACTCTCAACCACTGCGCCACCAGGGAAGCCCCATATTACTTTTTTTGAGACTTAAAAGCCACAGGAGAAATCTATTTAGTAGAAAGGACAAACAAATTACAAATTGCTTGAAGACCCCCAGAAAATTGATTGGGCCAAGAGTGAATAGCAAATACAGCAGGTTGGGTCACTCCAAGCCCTTTCTTGGGAATTTGGAAGAGGAATTCCCATGGCTGACTTGGCCACTGGACAGGAGAGCAGTACTCTGTGAGTTACTAGGCTGTGTTGATGCTTGGTTAGTTTTCCATAGATTCCTTGAGCTTGGCATTCTTAGAGTAATCCTGTTTTGCTTGAGTTAGCTTGTATGGTTTCTTTTCCTTGAAACCAAACATCTGGGACTTCCCTGGCTGCGCAGTGTTGGGAATCCCCCTGCCAATGCAGGGGACATGTGTTCAATCCCTCGTCCAGGAAGATCCCACATGCCGCGGAGCAACTAAGCCCGTGTGCTACAACTACGGAGCCTGCGCTCTAGAGCCCGAGAGCCACAACTACTGAGCCCGTGTGCCACAACTACTGAAGCCTGCTCACCTAGAGCCTGTGCTCTGCCACGAGAAGCCACCGCAATGAGAAGCCCAAGAACCACAAAGAAGAGTAGCCCCCGCTCACCACAACTAGAGAAAGCCCACGCAGCAACGAAGACCCAACGCAGCCAAAAATAAATTAATTAATTTAGTTATTTATTTTAAAAAAAAAGAAAGAAAGAAACCAAACATCTAATCCTATATATAAGACATTTAGTAATTAGCTATTTTAGGACATTTAGGTAATGTAATACTACCAATTATACTAGGTTCCTATTTCTGCCCTAATAAATTATCACAAATTTAGTGGCTTAAATCAACAGAAATTTATTCTCTCAGAGTTCTGGAGGCCAGAAGTCCAAAAGACAGGGTCAGGCTCCCTTTGGACATTTGTCATTGCATTTAGGACCCACCCAGATAATCCAGGATGATGTCTGCATCTCTAGATCTGTAACAATAACATCTGTAAAGACCCTTATTCCATATAAGGTAAGATTTACAGGTTCTAGGGAATAGGATATGGACATATCTTTGGAGGGCATCATCCAACCCACTACACCCGTATATAATGTAATATATAATAAAATAACGTCACAGTGAAAGATATGCCCATTTTGAAGCCTGCTGATACATGTTGGCAATATGTATCAGTGTCTAATATTCCTGACATTGCTCAAAATGTTTTTTGGAACTTTTCATTTGACATTGCCCTTAGAAATTGAGTCAGATTCTTTAGAAAATAATAATGGCTATGATAGAATCACCAATATTTGTACAGTGTAACAAGCACTTTCACATCCTTGGGACCTCATAATGACCCTGTAATAATGTAGGTAGATCCAACCAGTGGAAGCATTTTGTTTGCTTCTGGCCAAACTCAGTGCCTTATTTTCTTAAATATCAAACTTTGGAGCAAACGCAGGAATGAGAAGGACAATTGACATTGGACAAACTAAATTTTGGAAAAACCCAAGTCCTTCTAAACTTTCTTTTCTCCTTGCTCCATATCATATCAGTAACGCAAATCCTGTCAGCTCCACCTGGAGTATTTCTCATATATCAAATCCCTTCTACTCCCACCGAAGGTGCCTTAGTTCCCTCGGACTAAAGGAAATACTTTAACTGATATTTTAATAGCCAGATGAGATGCTGCTGGCTCATGGGTCATTGAATAAAGCCAATTAGACCTTCAAATTTATTCAGTTGATTTTTGGTTTTTAAAACACCAAATAGCAGGAGATTGGGCTTGACATATATACACTAATATGTATAAAATGGATAACTAATAAGAACCTGCTGTATAAAAAAGTAAATAAAATTTTAAAATTTAAAAAGAAAACACCAAATAGCAATAGAATACAATTAAAATACTTATCAATTAAAATATTTTCTAAGTAGTCTTCTTGCCTTTCAGTTTTGGGTGTCTTGGCTCTCTTTTTTTTTTCGGCCCTCTCAAACCCCTCCAAAATATACTCTCCCACATGTAGCACCTCTACTCCCCCACCTTCTAGGGGTACCCACAGCACAGACAATGAATTCAAAATTCTTCAGCAGAGCCCTGAGTGCCCCTTTCAGTTCACCTCCATCTAAATTTCCAATTTCTCTGGATTATTTTGTTTCCTACCCATGCTTGCCCTGCATACTCATGCCTCTGTGCCTTTGCTTTAATATCGAAATCCTGTAGGTTTACTTTAAAAAAAAAAATGCTATTTCTTTAAAATAAGTATAAGGCCTGAAATGAAATCAGCCTTACTCTACCCACCCTTTGCTTCCTGTCCACGCTTCCTCCGGGCACCTCCCCCCAACCTTCTAACACTCTTATCCGTTCTTTTAGTATTAACCTTCATATTTTAAAATAAAATGCCAATAATGATATATTTGTTTTTTTGGTTGAATATAAACTGATAACTTTCTACTACAAAGAAGAGGTTTTTGCTCTGTTATCACCCAGATCCCAACTATACTTACACATATACATATATACATATACTCTCCTTCCCCATCCTCCCAATATAGCTATAAGTATGGATTCTGTTGCTATTTGGTGTGTTAAAAAACAAAAGTCAACTGAATAAGTCTGAAGGTCTAATTGGCTTTATTAAATGACTCATGAGTCGGGCAGTGTCTCTTCTGGCAAGCAGAGAGGAGTTGTGCAAAATGGAAGGTTTCTATAGCAGAAAGAGGGTTGGACAAGGAAATTACAAGAGCAGATTATTTCAGGGAAGGTCACCTTCCCTAAGGGGAAGGCAGGGGGTTTTAGGCAGATTACCTCACTAGTGCCAACCAGGAAATTTCAGACTTAGTGGTTTTGAAACCTTCCAGGAGAGGCTAAAACAGCAATTATTGAATAGGTTAGGTATTAAGTCTTGGTGTGACTTAGCACAGTGACTGCTGTTTGGGGCCTGTTGTTTCTTTTTAACAGGCGTTGACATGTAACCAGTTTTACTATAAATATATTCTCTTTCTTGGGCTTTTTCCTCTTCTTTGGAATCAATAATTGCCTTGCTCTTTCCTAGACTTTATTTTCCTTGCTTCATTTTCCATTTACCCAGCATTCATTGGTCCCCAAGCTCTCTGCCAAAGGTGTACATCTCTTCTCAGTTCCTTCAGACATATTGAGGATTCTATCAATTTCATCTTTTTCTTGGAACTCCTCCCCTCCCCCCAGAGTCATCCAGCTTCCTGCTGCAGGCTGAGCTGGTTGCCCTCTAGGCCACAGTACAGCTATTGTCCTGAGCTCACCTTTCACCCATATCCTGAAAATTCCTTCTACTCCTCTCCTGTGGGCTCTCATGTTTCCTAGTTCCCATGTCTTCCTCTTTCTTGGTTTACTCTCTTTAATGAAGTGCCTCTTCTAGTAGCTTCCTGAGGGGAAAAAAATGCATGGGAGAAATTTCATGAGTTGTTTTGTATTTGAAAGATTTTTATTGTGACCTTAGGTTTGATTGATAGTTTGAGAGGTATCTTAGTTCAGGTTGCTATAACCAAGTACCATAGACCGGGTGGCTTATAAATAAATAACAGAAGTTTATTTCTAACAGTTCTGGAGGCTGGAAGTCCAATCAATATCAGGGTGCCAGCCTGGCTGGGTTCTAGGGAAAGCCCTCTTCTGAGTTACAGACTGCAGACTTTTCATTGTATCCTCACCTGGTAGAGAGCAAAGAGAAGGAAGCAAGCTCTCTCAGAACAGTTACAAGGGCACTAATCCCATTCAGGAGAGCTCCACGCTCATGACCGAATCACCCCCCAAAGGCCCCAATTCTTAATATCATCAGGGAAGTAGGGTGTTAACATATGAATTTTGGAGGGACACAAACAGTAAGAAACAGACTTCTGAGTTGTAATTCATTTACCCTTGGAATTGAAGTCATTGTTCCATCGTCTTCTAGCTTCAAGCTGATATTTCAGATACTATTCTAATCTTGTTGCTTTGTATGTGACCTGTTTTTCCCTTAGAAAGAATTTAATAATCATGCCTTTTTTTTTCTTCATGTAGGCCTATTTTCATCCATTATACTGAGCACTCAGTGGGCCATTTCAACCTGCACACTCATGTTCTCTAGTTCTCAGAAATTTGTGTGGTTTATTTGTTAATTTCCTTCTCTCCATTTGCCTTGTTTTATCTTTCTGGAATTCTTATTTGGAATACTGGGCCTCCTGGAATACTGGCCTCTAACTCTCTTTTATTTTCTATTTTTCAGACTCTTCAAATTTAGATTTTACTTTCTGGGAGATTGCCTTAAATTTACCTTTTATTTTTTTCAACTGGAATTTTTATTTTTGCCATGGTATTTTACACTTTCAATAGCTCTTTTAAAATTCTATTTCCTTGGGACTTCCCTGGTGGTATGGTGCAGTGCTTAAGAATCTGCCTGCCAATGCAGAGGACACGGGTTCGAGCCCTCGTCTGGGAAGATCCCACATGCAGTCGAGCAGCTAAGCTCGTGCACCACAACTACTGAACCTGCACTCTAGAGCCTGTGCGCCACAACTACTGAGCCTGTGCTCTAGAGCCCGTGCGCCATAACTACTGAGGCCACGTGCCACAACTACTGAAGCCCGTGTGCCTAGAGCCCGTGCTCCACAACAAAGAGAAGCAACAGCAATGAGAAGCACGTGCACCGCAACAAAGAGTAGCCCCTGCTCGACGCAAATAGAGAAAGCCCACGCGGAGCAACGAAGACCCAACGCAGCCAAAAATAAATAAATTTATTTTTAAAAACTTCTATTTCCTTTTTATAGCATCTTGTTTTTGTTTCATGGGTGTACTATACTCCTAACACTCTGAGGCTATTAATTAGAGGGGCTTTTTAAAACTTTCTCCTACTCTCTCTGTGTCCTGCAAGTTCCTTTTATTCCTGTTTGTTTGTCTGGTGATCCTTGCCTGACTGCTTACACTTTAGGGTACAGAAATAAGAAGCTGATGGTAAACTCTGTGTGCATGGCATGTATTATTGGCTACTGGGCATCACTATGGGCTGATCTGGCTGGGCTATATCTTAAAGAATCCCTGATGTCAATATTTAAGCTAATCACATGATATGCACTTGTGGTACACGTAGAATGACTGTAACATGCTAACTTACTAATTAGGCCAAAATATCACTCGCACCTCTCCTGCAACTCAAAAAGCTAATGACATCATGTTAGATTATAGCAATGAGTCATATCTGACTGCGAGTCATAATCAATATCTCAGAGAAAACCTGGCAAAATATCAACATCACAGCTTCATTCTGAGCTTCTTTGTGCTTTTCTTTGGCTCTGCAATCCAAACATTGTTTTGGTCTTTCTCTGTGTGTTCAGGAATGTTAAAAAAAATGATATAACTCAGGGAATGTCAATTTCATCTTCTTATACTAATCTTAAAATTCCAAGGATAAAATAGGACACAGTAAAGATAACTCAGGCAATGTTGATTTGGTTGTTTTGGACAAATCCTAAATCTTTATGGATATTATAAGGACATGGAAAATCTTCTTTCTTAGGAAAAATTAATAGAAAAATAATTGGCCAAACCTCATTTTTCTTTTTGTGTTCTGGGGTTACGAACTACAGAAAAAAACTCTATATAGTTCCACTTAGACTTGAAAATCATAAGCATTTCTCTAAAACAAAAAGATTCATTTTGGAACCTTTTACCATCACATAGTTGAAAGAGCCCTAGAGTCTGAAATTCTACTTTATCATATCACCCTAAATTCAAATACCATAAAAATTAGGGCATTGCACTATTTTGTAGAAATGAGATATGCTATTTTCTTTGTGCTTATAAAGTAGAAGTATGTCAATAAGTCAATAAAAATGTGCCAATATTCTAGAATGCATTCTGTCACACACACACAAATGGCATGAAATTTTTGATGACTTGATCTGGAGTAGTTGCAAGTAGGGCTGGGCCTGGATGTCCCAAGTTTTACAAGTAGCTTAAATCATGACACAGCAATAACTCTCCAGAGTTACAAAACATTGTAGGGCTTCCCTGGTGGTGCAGTGGTTGAGAGTCCGCCTGCCGATGCAGGGGACACGGGTTTGTGCCACGGTCTGGGAAGATCCCACATGCTGCGGAGCGGCTGGGCCCGTGAGCCATGGCCGCTGAGCCTGCGCATCTGGAGCCTGTGCTCTGCAATGGGAGAGGCCACAGGAGTGAGAGGCCCGAGTAGCAAAAAAAAAAGGAAAAAAATTGTAGAGCAGGAATTATGCTTTATTTCCATGCTTTGAGTATTTAAGGGAAAGGAGATGAAATAAGGATGATGATGAGAACAGTAGAAAAAACCAGAAAGATTAAAAGGGGAGTAAGTCATGAGACAAAGCAGACAGACTAAGACATCAAAGTTAATGAGGTGTTTACAGAAATGATGACTGATGAGACACCTAAGGATTACACATGAGGGCACAACTGCAGTTTGGGTGAGGGATTAAAAATTTAAGATTATGTTGGGTAGAAAACTAAATTTTTTTACAATGGAATAAACGTGTTAAATGATTCTGTAGTGTTTGAATTAAATTAGAATTAAAAAAAAAAAAACAGACTCATGACTTTAATTTTTTTTTTGGCCGAGTCGCGTGGCTTGCAGGATCTTTGTTCCCTGACCAGGATTGAACCCAGGCCACGGCAGAGAAAAACGCACAGTCCTAACCACTGGGCAGCCAGGGAATTCCCAACTTGTGACTTTGAAAAGAAATGTCTTCCAAAGTTGTCAAAAAAAAAAAAAAGGTCTAACAGTGATACTATCATAATCCCAATCTGTACTCTTGCAGAACAATCTGATATCCATTCCTGATGCCCAGATTTTGCCTCTAATATTTTTCTTCATTTAAAGGAACTAAGATTCCTTATAAAATAGCTCATTCCACGCTTTGGGTCAGAGAAAGATGAGGATAATCTGGAACATCTTGTGTATACAAAGCAAGAATGTTTTCAAAAATGTTTGGGAGAAGTGCTGAAGAGACAATAGAACCATCCTAAAAGGCGTTTTACTGGCCAAGCTCTAAAGATTTGAGCAAAAAAGGGAAAATAATTATCGATCATCAAAACTATGTTAATGTATGAAAGTTCATAATGATTCTCCAAAGGAAAAAGTTTGCAATTTATAATAGGTAGTTTGGCCATAAAAGATAGTGAATGTGATAATATAGATATGTTAATTTTTTTAAAGTACAGAGAATTGTATGTATGGGGTTTTATAAAACTCGAAACCATATATTAGCTTATAAAGTACAAACACGCCTTTTCTCTAATTGTGAAAGTAGAGAGGGATGAATGGAGGAATTGCGAATCTGCCAAGCAGCCCTGGAGAAAATTATTAACTATACCAACAACAGAAAGAACTGCTTCACATTATTTGCCACACAAAACAACCAGGTAGAAAGGAGATCCAACATTTTGGTTGCAAAATGACCAAATGGAGAATTCAGTGGTGTGTTTCACAGCAGTGAAAACGTGGAGTCCTAACCACTGGACCACCAGGGAATTCCTGACTTGTGACTTTAAAAAGAAATGTCTTCCAAAGTTTTCAAAAAAAAAGATGATTTGCCAAATGTCCTGAGGAAAACAGAAGACAGTTAATAATGTAGATTCCATCCCTGTCTCATGAAAGATGAAACCTTTTAATGGTCATATTTATCATAATTAATGAATGAGACAAAATCAGTTTCCAAAAATGAACAGTCTAGATCAATCAATATATAATGTTAAGAAACTGGGTTCTGTAAGGTGGCCAAGTGAAACAAAAAACATTTCAGGAGAGGCAATAGGTTGCATTCTATGAGTGGTAAGGATTTTTAAAGTTCTATCAGTGTATAAAAGGAGAGCCAGGCAGAAGGCACAACCAGGCCTGTGACCTCCAACTAAGATTCAATTGGTTGAAACCTCAGCTGGTCTAAATAACATGCTTTTTCCTTTGGTTTCATATCTAGGATGAAATAGTATCAAGTATCCATAATATTATTGTACCCCAGGGCTGCCACTAGTTCTTCTGAAACCTTTGTAGCAATAAGAAAAAGAGATCCCTTCCTCCAGGTGGCCCCAGCCCCTGGGACAACAGCTTTCAAGAGCAGACTTAGAGTTGTATTTCAGCACCCCCTCATCCCTTCAGCCAGGCACCCTTGTGCAAAGCACAGCCTGCAAAGGCTTGCTGTCCTTCTTAGGAAGGTTTAAGAAATAAACACGTGGTAAAATTACTGCAACCCCAGAAAGGTATAATGAAGGGGGATAGGGATAATGAGGACAACAATTTCGACCTACAGTAATAATACTTCACAAGCAATTTAAGTGTCAGTATAAATTTTGTGAAAATTTGTGCATATTTTGTTTGCTATTAAATATAAACCTTGGGACTTCCCTGGTGGTCCAGTGGTTAAGACTCCTTGCTCCCAATGCAGGGGGCCCAGGTTCTAGTTCCTGGTCAGGGAACTAGATCCCACATGCCGCAACTAAGAGGCTGCATGCAGCAACGAAGACCTGGCGCTGCCAAATAAATAAATATTTTAAAAAGTAAACCTTAAATTTCAAACAAACTTTTCAGGGTATGTTGATAAAATAAGGTTTGTGATCAAGGCTTAAATGTCAGGGAAATTTTTATTCATTAAGTGTAAACATTGTGATTTCATGGTTATGTTCAATGTTTAGAGGAATATTATTTCATAGATTTGAAAGAGTAATAATTTGAGAATTAAGCAAAGTATAAATTGGAGTAAGTGTTCCTCTTTTCATACACGTGTCCTTCAGAGCTTAGATGTTCAAGATCTAAGCAACAATAGGCAGAGGAAATGGAAACAAAGTAACGGTGAAGGGGGAAGAAGGACATTCAGAGCAGGAGAGAAAGATGATATTCAAGGTAGAGAGAGGGAGAGGATGAGGGCAGAAGTGAAATGTGAGAGAGACAAAGGTAGACAGAAGAGAGGGCAGAGGAATTCAGAGGGCTCTGGAATGTCAATGCAGGTAAACTGCTTATTTCACAAATGGGGGGACTTCCCTGGCGGCCCAGTGGTTCAGACTCTGCACTTCCACTGCAGGTGGGACAGGTTCCATCCCCGGTCAGGGAACTAAGATCCTGCATGCCTCTGGAGCAGCCAAAAATAAAAGAAAAAGAAACACAGGTGGGCTTTAATACCTGACTACTTTTCAATTGTTTATTTAAACAAACAAACAAACAAAACACCTCCTGTAAATAAACTGCTGACTTAACAAAAATAAAACCAAGACATGCAATGGAACAAAAACCTTCAAGAACCCTAAAGTCCTCTCAAGATTAACTTTACCCTTGGAATGTCTTGCTACCTCCATATTGGCCCAGACAAGCGTATCTGATCTTTTCCTTTATATCGTATAGCACAGATGAAACCAGGTTTGAATATTAAAACCAGACTTTACTAAAGACTAGCAGTCTATGGGAACTATACACAAAGGGTAAAAATGAAATCCAATAATATGGTTTATAAATCCCAAATTACTCTCTTCCAGTGGTCCATTCCAGCTCCCAGTCCCTTGGTGGTGGGCACCATCTTAGCACCTACCACCCAGGTGGCCACAGCTGCAAGGCTACCTTTCTTAAAGTACAGAATCCAGGGTTTTATGCAAGGCCTACACTTCAGGTCTCAAAAGGATAAACTACATACCACATAATAATCCCAACACCCACCCAAGACACATACATAGACAACAACAGGTGTTCTTGATCAAGGGCCCCATTGAACTGACTACAAATTAGCAGCCCCCTGAAGGGTAAATTATTCTTCAGGACAGTTTGATAGTACACCCTAGTAAAGTCAAATCTTAGGCCTTGGGATCTGGTGAAAAGAGCACTGCATTAGGAGTTCAAGTGATTTAGTCCCTAACTCG
Organism: Delphinus delphis; assembly: GCF_949987515.2. Lineage (NCBI taxonomy): Eukaryota > Metazoa > Chordata > Mammalia > Artiodactyla > Delphinidae > Delphinus > Delphinus delphis. Next base: position 188,882 of record NW_027192947.1, on the reverse strand, counting down.
GACCTAAGGGACTGTGACCCTTAGGCAAGTCACTTTACCTTTAGAGGCTTTATTTATATTATTTACATGTTGCTATTTACTTTAAAGGATTGGAGTAAGAATAAAATGAGATAACAGATGAAAAAGTCCTTTGAAAAAGCAGAAACTCTTACAAAAACAAAAGAACAAATTACCTCATTCCAGAGGTTCCATAATCTTCGCCTGCTCTTCTCCACCAACTTTTTTTTTTTTTTTGGCTGCATTGGGTCTTCGTTGCTGCGCACAGGCTTTTCTCTAGTTGTGGCGAGCGGGCTTCTCACTGCAGTGGCTTCGCTTACTGTGGAGCACGGGCTCTAGGCATGTAGGCTTCAGTTGTGGCACGCAGGCTCAGTAGTTGTGGCTCTCAGGCTCTAGAGCTCAGGCTCAGTAGTTGTAGCGCACGGGCTTAGTTGCTCCAAGGCATGTGGGATCTTCCCAGACCAGGGCTTGAACTTGTGTCCCCTGCATTGGCAGGCGGATTCATAACTACTGCACCACCAGGGAAGTCCATCCACCAACTCTTGCCAGGCTATTCTCTTCAGATGGATCTTAAACCCAACTTACAGACCTGACAATTTCAATTACAGCCTGAGGAGCTTTTACAGGGTTGGAAGTATATGATTCCCATTCATCCAATGATCATGAGCACTTACTATGTATTAAGTGTTGGAAACACAAAAATGAGTAAAATCCAGCAAAAATGATAAAGTCCAGCAATCAATAATGATGGAAGGTAGTATTAACAGTTTATATAAAGTTATTGGGAAGCATTATTCTGGATATTGCCTCTGTCCAACTCTGTTATCACAAAACACTTATCAAGCACCACAAAGCTGAAGAATATTGGTTAAAGGCTGGTAGGATACAAAGAAGTTTATTGTGGTGTTCTAAAAACCTATAATCTAGTGTGGCAGGTAGTACGGATGGTGTTAAAATTTCAGTCTTACCAGACCTGGAGTTCAAATTCTGCTACTAGCTTACTGTATGACATTTGACAAGTACTTTTTGCCTAAGCCTGTTTTCTCTCCTGTAAACTGGGGATAAAATATAGTACCGATTCCTTAGAGTTGTTCCGAGGTTCAAATGAGATAATTCATGTAAAGAACAGTTCGTGGCACATATGTGCTTGAAAAATAGCCACAATTCTTTCTGTGTGTGAGCGCAGTGCGGGGAGATGAGGAATTTCTATCAACACAGACCTAGCAAAATACACTGTATGTTGCAGAGCTGTTTCAGTTTCTCCCTTTGAGACGCAAGCCTCCTTTGCTTTCTTCTCGGTATCAGGCACTGTTTCGTGATCCCAAAGTCCCACAGTACGAAATCAGTAACATTTCCAATGTGCAATTACGGATTTATGGACAACTTTTTATACGTTAAGAGGCCAATTTCAGTAAGTCACTCCCTTAATTTTTACTCCGATTATCATGGCTAATGACCAGCGTTTCTCACCCGAGTTAATGAAAAAAAACGTAAGCAACACTTCATCAAATGTAATTTAAATGTGGACTGGTTTTCTTTCCGACTGCGACGAACGTAACCCCTACCGCGCACTCTGAAATCTTAAAATTAAAAAAAAACAATAATAATGCTATTATGTTGGGCTTGAAATAAGTACTTCCCCAAGGTCAGTGGCCGAGGGAGTAGGTGTCAGTGGCCTTGATGCTTCCCGATTCTTTCTCCCTGGTTCCCGCCCCCATCCCCATCCCCAAGATTCAGCCTAGATCTAGCCATCAGACCACCGCCTTCAGGATGAGGTGCGGGGGTGAGGAAGAAGAGTGGGTAGGGGGTGGGGCAGGTGGAACTGAAACTGAACTTCATTGTTCGCGGGACTGACTCTTCCCGAAATAGCCCGATAACAGCGCCTGCGCAGTGCGCGCTCTTTGTGCCGGGCTGCAGCAAGCGGGTTGTTTGTGTGTGCCTCTTCAAGGCGGTGGAGGCGGAGCAGGAGAGGCGTGGCCTCCCTGTCGCATTCTGATTGGGCTTTCTCAGAGAGGTGGGCGGGGTAGGGCGGAGCTTCCGATAACAACACTCGGAGCGGAGGCTCAGGCTATTTGTTGCTGCGCCGCCGCCGCCCGACCCATGGTATGTTCTTTTCTCGGGCTCTGTTAGCAGCAGCCACCGCCGCCGCCGCCCTGTGATTTCTGGCCTTATCTCCTCCTTCTACTCTTGCTGAGCCACTTTTCCTCGTAGTGCTATGACCGTCGTTTCTGTCCCACAGCGGGAGCCGCTTGTTCTGGGCGGCCGCCTTGCGCCCATGGGTTTTTCCGCCCGCGGTTACTTCGGGGCCCTCCCGATGGTTACCACTGCTCCGCCGCCTTTGCCCCGGATCCCGGACCCACGGGGGTTGCCCCCCACTCTCTTCCTCCCTCACTTCTTAGGGGAAGATGGTCCCTGTCTGACCCCTCATCCTCGCGCCCCGGCACCTCTGCCCAACTGCAGCCTCGCCACGGCGGGGGGCACCCCTCGGGCAGCACCAAAGAAGCGGCGAAAGAAGAAGGTGCGGGCCAGCCCGTCGGGGCAGCTTCCCAGCCGCTTCCACCAGTACCAGCAGCACCGGCCGAGCCTGGAGGGCGGGCGGAGCCCCGCGACGGGCCACGGCGGAGCGCAGCAAGTCCCGGACCAGGCCCAGGCCGCCGCCTGGGCCCCGGCTCCTGCGACCGCAGCTCGGACTGAGGAAACGAGCCCTTTCCCTGGCTCGCTGCCGCCCGCGGCGCCCGGCCAACCCTCGTTCAATAGAGAGGTAAGGGCCGCGAGTGGGATGGGGGTACCGCTGGCGTCCCGGCCCCTAGTCGGCCACAGCCCGGACGCGAGGTTTGGGGCCCTGCGCTCTGGGGTCGGGAAGGGAGGGGCCGGGTTGAGGGTTGAGGGACGGTTGTTTACTCGGGAGGGAAGTTTCCGTGACGCCCGCTCTGTTCTTGCTGGTGGGGGGGGGAGGGGAGGCCAGCGCTGGCGCTGCTGATTGGCTCCGGGGAGCCGGCCAATGAGAGGAGCGGCTGCGCCCCAGCAACAGTCCGGATTTAGAAGGCTGGCGACGTTCCAGGGGGTTTCGGCGTTCTGGGCGCGGGGTGGGGGGTGGGGGGGCGGGAGAAGGAAGAGACCCGCGGGAGGCTGACGTCAGCGCGCGCTACGTGCGGAGCGCTTCGGCGCCCATGAAGGAGGCGAGCCGGGCGGGGGTTGGGAGCGCGAGGGCGCGGGCCCGCTGGCGGCTTCCCGACCGTTGGCAGCGCCAAGACTCGTCGGGACGCGCGTACGGTCTCGGTACCCGGTGTGGGGTTTGTCACGGGGAGGCAGCCGCCCGCTTCCGGTTGGCTTTTTGCTGAGTTGTGAGGTGCGCGGTGTGGGGCGCCGGGCCACCTGGGGCGCTGCTCCTCGCGGGGCCGACCTACTTAGCTGTGCTTTTCAACTTCGAAAGTCGGCAGGAGCGACGGCAGAGCCGTTGCCTCTTTGAAGCGATAAGTTCTCTGGGCTAGTCTATCAGATGAACGGAATTTACTGCGCATCCCCACGGTGTACTGTGCCAGGCTTTCTTAGCGGAAGGTAGTTTTATTGCTTGTGTCCAGAATGATGAAGTTTCCGAAAGAAGAGTTCCCAATTGAATTGACGATATGCTGCCCAGTTGCTATTGGACTAGGATAAAATTGATTAAAACTTAAACGGTATTAAGTGGCTATATTACTTAAAGTAACCTTTGTATCAAAATAAAAACATTTTGACTTGAATTTCAAAAACCATAATAATAATGAAAATAAGTTACTGACATTTGTTGTAAGAATATTGGTTTGAGAGATTTGCAGCTCATCTAGCTGTGCCCTTGCAAAAACTTAAATTTGTCCACCGTGATTACTTAAATTTTGTATACGTCCCTTTCAGTTCCACGGCTCTTATGTAATATTAATTACTGTAAAAGCGAGTTTTTGTACTTGTTACCTAGTAAGATTCCTTTATTTTCTAGAACGGTATTGAAACCGGGAGCTCTGTTGTCAGTTACCCTTTTTGACATGGATTATGTTACCTTGTGCTCCGGCTTTCTATTTGTGTCCTGGCTTACCTACCGTATTACAAGTGTTGAAAGGGCAGTGATCGAATAGATTACCCTGTCTTTCCATTATCATGGCTTCCTGTAAGGATCACTTGAGTTAGGAAAGTGACTGGAATTTTGGCAGTAAAGTTCTTGAAGTAGTTTTTACAACAGAAAGTAGGGGGCAGGCAGAAAGCATTTTCTTCTGACTATGTATTATATGTGTAACTGGACGAGATGATAGAAAGTGGTAAGTATTTTAGTATTTAAATTTCTGAAATTTTGTTTTCACAAGCTGGGGGGATAATTTTTAATGTGTGTACTTAGTAACCATTATCAAAACACTTCCTCACTTAAAATCAATCTCCTGCTAAGCAAATTTCTATTCTGACATAATTTTTAAAGAACCTGTCTTAAAAGGTAAATAGTGTATCTATTAACATAGTTTTTCTTTCTAATCAACCAAAGCATTTGAAAATTTCTCTTGGAAATATCCTGCTGTAAAAACGCTGACCTTTGTTAGTTAGGAAGAGGTTGTCATACATGTTTGGAATATAGCTCATTACTCTCTATAGAAAGGTGGACTTGGTTACCTTGGGTTCTTTGACATTTTAGAATCAGCACTGGTAACAGTGATTACTAACTATTTTTAGTGGTAAAATTAGATGTGTGCGTATTTGGACTTCCAGGGATAAGTGCAGCAAGCATTTAATCAAGACAGTGAACTAAAGTCCACGGGAACTTTTTAAAAGAAAATATGTTAGATATATGGTGAGGTTCATGACTGATTTTTATCATGAGACTGTATTCACTTTTATGTTCCTTGTCTTTGTAGGTTTTAAAATCAAAGATGGGAAAATCGGAGAAAATTGCCATTCCCCACGGCCAGCTTGTTCATGGTATACACTTGTGTGAACAACCAAAGATAAACAGACAGAAAAGCAAATATAACTTACCACTAACCAAGATCACCTCTGCAAAAAGAAATGAAAATAACTTTTGGCAGAATTCTGTTTCATCTGATATAATTCAGAAGCAGGAAAAAAAGCCTTTTAAAAATACTGAGAATATTAAAAATAAGCATTTGAAGAAATCATCATTTCTAACTGAAGTGAGCCAAAAGGAGAATTATGCTGGGGCAAAGTTTAGTGACCCACCTTCTCCTAGTGTTCTTCCAAAGCCTCCTAGTCACTGGATGGGAAGCACCATTGAAAATTCCAACCAAAATAGGGAGTTGATGGCAGTACACTTAAAAACTCTCCTAAAAGTTCAAACTTAGATCTCAGATTTCAGTATGTATGTAAAACATAGCTTTTCCAAAATCCCTGGACTCTTGAAAAGCAGTGGTACAGAAATGGAAAATTACCTTGTTGCAATATACAAGGGCAAAAGATGAGTTTAAAAAATTACAAACAGCTTGTATTATATTTTATATTTTGTAAATACTGTATACCATGTATTATGTGTATATTGTTCATACTTGAGAGGTACATTATAGTTTTGTTATGAAAGTATGTATTTTGCCCTGCCCAAATGGTAGGTGTTTTGTATATATACAATGGAGAAATTTTAAGTGTGCTAAGGCACCTGAAAGACCGATTTATTTGCACAAGGTACTGAGATTTTTTTCAAGAAACAGCTGTCGAATCTCAAGGTGAAGATCTCAATGTGAACAGTTTACTAATGCACTACTGAAGTTTAAATCTGTGGCACAATCATTGTAAACATGGGGTTTGTCTATGTTTCTCTAAATTGATTTCTGCCTTCTAATCTGTAATTACCGGAAAACTCCTATTCCCATTTTTACCAAACTTAATTTCTGGGTTTTGGTTTATATCCATTCAAATTTAAAATTTTAATGCCAACAAAATCGGTTGTAATCAAATTTTAAAATAATAATAATTTGGCCCCCCCCTTTTCAACTAGTCTTGACTCTTTGTGTGTGATTGTTTTTTCATGTTTGAATGTGTAACTAGGAGATGGATTTTAACTTTCCATTTTACTGGCTAAATGTCTATACTAATTGTACATCCTCCCTCTGAAAGCTGGAGAGTCCAATAATTTAACACTACTACCTCTAAGGGGAGGAATTCCCCATCTCATGAATGGAAATGGTTGTGGGCAAAAGTAAAGCTGATTAGCTTATAGCTTAGAATATGCGTTTATTTTTTGAGCTGTTTCATAAAACACCAGTTGACTTACCACATATTTACAATGAAAGAAAACGGCACTTGTTTGATTTGCAAAATTTATACTGATACTGAATGGGATACTTGAATCAAAGCAAATATAATTGATGTTAAAATATTAGATGGAGACTTTGGAATCTCAAGCTTGCTTTAAGTTATGGCAGCATATGTATTTTTACTTTAAAATTCAAACTTCTACTCAGTATATCTATAAAGTCTATTCCAGTAAGAAATTCTAGAACACAATTTTCCGCATATAGTTTTTCATTATGTTATACAAGGCCAAAGTTTATGCCAAATAATACAAAGGAAAGAGTAATTGGTAATGAGTAATTGGTCAGTATTTAGACATGTGAAAAAGTAAAGGTGTTCAGAGGCTATATGTGATCCTATAAGGTAGTATAGGTGAGAAAGGTGCTACCATCCTGAGGAAGAAATAAATGAGCCATAAGTCTCAACTTCTTGTATCATTTTGGTTCACACAAGAAGGGAGGACACTTACCTAACCTTAACTTAGAATCACTATTGACTTAATAAGCAATGCCAGGATGGCATGATGACTTGATATAGCCACCTCAAAATCTGAGAATTTCTAATAGATGTGGTCACTATACAGCTTGTCAACACCCCAACCAACCATTTTTCTTGGCATTGACTGTAACATGCTCTGTTCTTAAATGAATTTAGAGAAAGTTAACTTCATTTACATATAAGTATATGTAGATGGATTTTAAAAAAGCACTTAGAGAAACTTAAGATACAAGTGCACTCTCGACCTTATAGAAGATAAGACTTTTTTTTAGCTAAGAGAAGTGTTAACACACTGGTAAAGAGGATGGTTAAATTTTTTAAAGGATGATGTAAGGAAATAGGTTGTATTATAAAGTAACAGATTTTATAGTTTGAAGAGTGGGTGAAATAGACTACAGATATATTTAGTGAGAAGGTGTTAAATTTAAAAGTTGAATAGTTTTGGTGTTAAAGTAAAACATTTAGCAGCATGTCTTAGTCCCTCTGGGCTGCTATAACAAAATACTAGACACTAAGTAGCTTATAAACAAATTTATTTCTCAGTTCTGTAGGCTGGGAAGTCCAAGATCAAGGCATCAGTGGATTTGGTGTCTAGTGAGATCCCAGTTTTAAACGTTCATAGATGGTGTCCTTTTGCTGTGTATGTACTTGGCAGAAGGGGTGAGGGAGCTTTCTGGGGCTCCTTTTATAAGGGCACAAATCCCATTCATGAGGGTTCCTGCTCTCATGTCCTAATCACTTCCCCAAGTCTCTACCTCCTGTATGTTACCTCGGGCGTTGGGTTTCAACATAGGAATTCAGATCATAGTGCAGCCCAATTATTCAGCCATTATTTTTCTCCTATTGGAGTGTCTTGAAACATCTCCTCCAACGTTCCTGTAATTTGTGTTTTGTGGGTGTATAGAGCACACTTTGTGTTTGCAGTTACCAGCTCCAGGCCTAAACTTTAACTAATGGTCTGATTAAAAAATTATCATTGCAAAGGGGTAAAAGGTTTGTAACTGTAGTATGTGAGCGGAAAAAATTGTTCCATGCAGTGGCACTTCCCTATAAAACAGATACCAGTATGTGGTTTAGTATTTTGTACTGAAGTTGCTTTTAGGTGAATTTGTACAATTTGATACTGAGTTTATTCAGCTCATACCACTGACGTAGTGAGACTATAGAAAGCTACTTCTATTTGCATTAATCTTGGTGCTAAGTAATTAGTGTCCTTGTTAGGAAGATAAAGGGAAAAGAAGGTAATAAAAGACCAAATTACAATATTAACAGATTGACAGGAGCCATTCTTTTCAAACTTAAAGGTGGTTTGTTAGTTAAAATACAAATTTTAGGGTGGTTTATAAATTTAAAGACTAGAATGTGTTAGGCAAGTAATCTACATTTTATCAGGACAAGCATTCAGGTTTTTAGGCAGTACTATGTAATTACCCCTTTCCTTCACAGATTTTAATACAAAGCTAGTATGAATGTGGGACTTGAATGGGATCCAGTCATGCTACACTTGGGGAAAACCATTTGCATTTCTTTTGCGTAGTACATGATTTTAAACTAGCTCAAAACTCCCACAGTATTTGCTTTTGTCTTTGTCTTCTTTAAAAGCCCTGACTCAACTTTCGGTGTTGAGAAGGAACAAAACCCAGGCCCCAGGCCCCAGGCCCCAGGCGCGTGCTTCTGCCACTCAGCACTAGGGCCCAGGATGGATCTGGGAAGGAGGGCATGGTGGGCACCCGCCCAAGCCAAAGAAGTTAGGATTATGAGGAGCTGTGGGGGTGGTGGATAAGCTAGACTCCTCCAAGGCCTTGTCCCTCACCTCCCAGCATGTCCTCAAGTAAAAGCATTTCGATGTCTGGGGAAGGTTAGGGCTGTCTTAGCTCAAAGCCACCGACCTCTGCCCTATTCCTGGTTTCTTCCAGAAACGGTGCTTGGGGAGAGAACCATAATTATTAAATGGTTTGAGATTACCAAAAAACGCAGGGCATGTGTTTGTGTGTGGGAGACTGGTTTTGTGATTAAGGACTTCAAGAGGTAGTATAAAGAAAGGCAGCTAAATTTTGAGTGGGGATATTAAGCAATCAGTTATAGAAAAGAAGGGAAAGGGTTTGAGGATGCAAAGGAACTTTTATTTGATAATGGCATTTTGTATGAGTCTTCATTCCGGCTCACGTAAATGCAAGTATCTTCCTTACAAATAGATGGGAAATCTCATTTTAGGAGTTAAGGCCATAGTTCAAAATTCCCCAGTTGGTAGTCACCAATTTTACCTTTTTTTTAAAAAATAAATTTATTTTTATTTTTTTGTTGTGTTGGGTTTTCGTTGCTGCACGCAGGCTTTCTCTAGTTGTGGTGAGTGGAGGCTACTCTTCGTTGCGGTGCACGGGCTTCTCACTGCAGTGGCTTTTCTTGTTGCGGAGCACGAGCTCTAGGCACGTGGGCTTCAGTAGTTGTGGCATGCAGGCTCAGTAGTTGTGACTCACAGGCTCTAGAGCGCAGGCTGCATAGTTGTGGGGCACGGGCTTAGTTGCTCCGTGGCATGTGGGATCTTCCCGGACCAGGGCTCAAACCCGTGTCCCCTGCATTGGCAGGTGGATTCTTAACCACTGCGCCACCAGGGAAGCCCAATTTTAGCTTTTTTAAATAACGTGTTGTAAACATTACTAATGGGTGGGCCTAGGTGACTTCTGACATCTCCCAAATCAGTCTTATGACTCCAGCAAACGGCTCATTTATGCACATGTTTGATAACACATTTCTGCATATTATAAAAATCCTAACAATGAAACTAATACAGAGTCCCTGTCTTGGATAAAACTGCCTCAACCACCCCTCCCCTCCTTTTTTGAAATATGTTCTTTCGTGTCATTTTTGAGTAGCATGTCTACAATTTAGTGTGGCGGGGGATTAAGTGTGAAGTATGTTCAGGAGATGGTTGACCCTTGAACAACACAGGTTCAAACTGAGCAGGTCCGCTTACACACAGATTTTTTAAAAATAGTAAATACTACACTACTACACGATCCACAGTTGGTTGAATCCGAGGATGTGGAACCTTGGATATGGAGGAATCAGGGACATAGAGGTCAGACTATAATTTATATGCATATTTTCAACCGCAAGGGGTTGGTGCACCCAACCCCTGAGTTGTTCAGGGGTCAGCTGTACAAGGATAATTGGCAGAGCTAAAAGTTAACAGCGTAGGTGGGTGAGGAAGAAATGATGGCCATAACTGAAATACAAGCTTACCCTACAAGAAACGTTTTTAGAGGAGGTAAAAACAAAAGTCAAGTCATCGTCTCTTCCAGCAGGTGGTGACTAATGCTGGTGAGTAGGGATTGTCTAGTTGGGAATCGGGACATCTATTAGAAGTAGCATTGAGTGGGGCCTTAAAATATTCAGTTGTATCTGCCATGCAAAGAAGAGTTGAATATATTGTCAGAGATAAAAGTTTTAGCAGTGTTATGAAAAGATGTGGAATACCCAGTAGCTTAAGAGAAGTGCAGGGAAGGAAGATTCACTGTCTTGAATGGTGTATTGGGGTAGTAACATGAAGGGCTTTGAATGTCATGCTGAAGAGTTTCAACTTTATTCTATAAGCATGGCAGAGTCACCAAAGGCTTATGAGCAAGGTAATGAGATTTCTGCTTCAAAAAGAAAACTGGTGAAAATACAGAGAACAGTTTGGAAAGGGAAAGCTTGAGACATGAAAGCCACTTGGTATTTCAGTGGTTTAAAAAAGAGCCTTAAAGGATATTATCAGAGGGTATACAGGGGCATGGCCTTACTTGGGAGATACTTTGGAGGTAGAATTCAGAATTCAGCAACTGAATGAAGGGTAAGAAAAGAATTTTTAAATTGAGCAATCAGGAAGATAAAACCAGCAATTAGGGAACTCTGGAGGGGGTTGAAATTATAGAGGAAGGTAATTTTGATTTGCATGTTGAACTTCGAGATGCATGTAGGATATCCACGTGGAAACACACAGCAAGTAGAAGATAGGTCAGGCTGAGAGGTACAGCTTTGGTAATAGTGCAGAGAAGCACTAATTACAACATGAATATGGAACTGAAATATTTTGTCTTCCTATATTCTTTTTTCCCTCACTGGGTTTAACACCTTTACCAGTACTCTTGACCTCATCTTTTCTGCCTCCTATGGACTCTCAACTTCATCTATGGTAGTAAATTAGTTGCTGAACTGAAAGTATTTCCTCTGAAAGTGTTAAATGGTGGTTAGTTATTACTGACCTGTAAAAGTCTATGTTAGTGGACGGTTCTAATGTTAAGTTCTGGATTCAGACAGCAGGGGCCCAGCTGCTGAAGAGGAACAAAGTTTCCTTCCCTTAGTCCAAGTTTTGATGCTGGGTGAAACTGATCTTTTAACATTCTATATCTTTTTGTAAATCTCCCCCCTTCTAATGACCATCCCATCATACTGCTGAATAATTATCCTTTATTTAGAGAATGGAAGGCCCCCAAATCCCATGCACTCTATGCAGTTGATACCTGCTTCACGTTGAGGGAATCAAACATATGTACTTATACTTGGGTATGAAAGGCTGAGAGTCTCATTATCTTCCTCTATATACTTAAAACTTTGAAGGACATTGCAGAATGAAAATACTTAAAAATCACAAGCCTGCTCTTTCAGCCCTGAGCTATCCATAAATCTTTCAAAGACTCCCAAATACAAGTCTCCAAATGGGAAAGAGTGTGTCTGTGCTGAGATGAGATGGTGTAGGAAGCAGGATTGTTGTAGGCACAAATCGTGTAGTTCAGGAGCTACTTGTTTTTGTATCGGAAAGGAAATTTGAGAGTACATTTTATACAGTGCTATTTATAAAAACTCATAAAAATTAACCTTTGAAAGAAACTTTCTTGAAAATTTTAGATAGGATTTTCTGAAGCTGTGGGGTGGATAAAGTTCTAAGAATAGGGATGATCTATTTTATGGTTGAACTTAACCCTTTTTCTTTATATCTCTTGGATTAGATTGTCTTGAATTAATCTGACAGTTTTCGGATTAAGTTACTTTTCATATCCTTTGCAATTCTCTTGGAGTTCTAAGTTAAATATGCTAAAATGTATGAGTAATATTCCTAACACCCAGGAATTGTATTTGCCAAACTTAAACTTGTGAATTACAATTTGAGACTTATAGAAGGTGTTACATTTACTGTGGGTTCACTGTCAAGATCTCAGAATTCATTTTCTAAAGCAGAGTTTAGAGTAATGTTTCCTTAGTGTAGAACTGGTGACACAAATTTAAAGTTCCCTCTGTTAGAGGAATAGTTTATCATAGATGATGTGGCATTAATTACGGTCTCTGAATTAAGTAATGGTAGGAAGGGGAAAAATGGGAGAATTGGCAGAAAGCAGCCTACATGAATAATCATGGAAAATCAGATGCACATTTGTCAAAGGAGGCTACAGGTTCTATTCAAGCTCTATTTAATTAGAAGAGATCATATATCTTGAATGTATAATAGCTTAAAAGACAAAATGACATTTTTAAGCAATAACGTTGAAAACTTCACTTCTCTAGTCATTCATAGGATAACTTTTATGCATGTGTAAGAAAGGATCCAGGAAAGTTAAGTAATTTTTCCCAGTCTACTACATAAAGTGGCAGGAAAATGTGGTATTTTATATATGATTGTAAAGATAATAGATACTAATCAGACTCCTCCAAAACTGGTCATATATATATAGCTACTCCTAAATTATTACAGATAGTTCCATTGTTCTAAGATTAGAGATTAACCTGATTAGTTGTCAAAACAGAATTACAAATGTGTTCTTAAGAGTCTAGAATCTTGAGGAGGGGATGGCAAGTAGAAGACATTTTGATGACTTTTATTTCCAACATGGAAATGTTTGATTTAACTGAACTCAAAACTGCTTTCTAACAGTTAAGATCTTTAAAAAGGAAGATCTTTATTATTTCACTCTATTTGGAAACATGGAATCAGAGGGCTTTGGTTCTTCCTACCAAACCCTTAGAGAGATCTACAATTTGGGGGATCTTCTTGCTATAATAAGGGCTCTCAACCATCCCTTCCAACGTTGAAATTGCCCTTACTCTTTTCAACTGATCAGACACTAAGGGCTCTCAAATTTTAAAACAAAAGGATTAACATCAAAGATTGGATTACCCTTTTCCATCAGCCTTCCAAGGGTCCTAGTCACTGTGCATTCAGTCCAGTCTCCTTAACCATTTGTGTTTCTTAGGTTACTGTAAATCATCTGATGTTTGAAGCCAGACCCTGAATTTCAAAACTAAGAAAATAGAATTATGTTTACAAAAGATATTCAACCAAGATTTTTGATCACTCTTTAATTGGAATAGCCCACTTATGAATATTCCAATTTTCAAAAATTTACTATATGTTAAATTCAAAATAATTGAGGAAAAGATTGATGGAAATATATGTGATAAAACAAGCATAACTTTTAACTGTAGAATCTACGTAGTGGGTATATGGGTGTTCATTGTAAGATTATTTTCTTATTAAAGAATTTTACAACAAAATGTTAACAGAATTCGGGAAAGTTAACGCTGCTTTTACTAGTTCACTCCAACATTACACAGAAGTTGAGTATTTGCCAATAATTCCAAAAGCTCACTTACATGTAACATTAAGCACAAATAAGTCAATCTTTTGATGTAAACTTTGAATATCCTAAATGTTTTTTCTTTGCTCTTTCAACTAGGCTGGTTAGTTGGTTATAACACTTCTAAAATAATGGAACAATTCTAGTCAATGACTGAAATACCAAAGCCATTGTAAATAAGAACTGAAAGATTAGAGAAAGGATACTGTATTTAAGCATTGTCTTATTTGGGAAATGTGACAGTTGACATTTAATGTTAATGTTGAAATAAATGTTAAAGCTTGAAGAAACTTTAATTAGGAGAGGATAAAGAGGTAGGTGGAGACTATAAAGATTCTGAAGGGCATTTATAATAACTGCCCATGGTTTGAGGGGAAAGTTAAAGAATTATCTAACATGGAATAACTTGAACTTCAAGTAGCGTAAGGAAGTGTGTCTGTCTGAGATTCCCAAAGAAGAAAGGGGATGGCCGAAGGGCTGGTGAGCACTGAGTGACCAGGAGGTAGAAGGGCAAAGCAGGGTGCAACTCTTAACACTTGGTTGGCGCCTACTCTTTAAAGCCTTTAATGTTGAATTAATATCAGTGGAGTTAATGGAAAGTTAAAAGCATTTAAAATTATTCCTTAAGTGTAGTTCCACTTTCCATGATAGATATTCATGTAAAAACACCACCTTCTAGTCAAGGTAGATAAAAGGTGGACAAAAGTGCAGTCACCAAAACCTCTTACAGTATCAGTTATATTTGACTACGGACAGGCAGCTAAGAGCACCTCATACAAGTGCTTTTCATGTATATTTTATTTTTATTTTTTAATAGATCTTTGACTATAATTGCTTCACAGTACTGTTAGTTTCTGTTGTACACCGAAGTGAATCAGCCATATGCATACATATGTCCCCATATCCCCTCCCTCTTGCGTCTCCCTCCCACCCTCCCTATCCCACTCCTCTAGGGCATCGCAAAGCACCGAGATGATCTCCCTGTGCTGTGCGGCTGCTTCCCACTAGCTATCTATTTTACACTTGGTAGTGTATACATGTCAATGCTACTCTCACTTCGCCCCAGCTTCCCACTCCCACCCCGTGTCCTCAAGTCCATTCTCCATGTCTACATCTTTATTCCTGCCCTGCAACTAGGTTCATCAGTACCATTTTTTTTGATTCCATATATATGCGTTAGAATACAGTATTTGTTTTTCTTTCTGATATACTTCACTCTGTATGACAGACTCTGACACCTCACTACAAATAAATTTTAGAAAATTTTTTATCCATGTTTTTAAGTGGTATTTTTTAAAAAATCCCACATAGATTATATGGCAAGAGTAGGGAATTATAAAGTATAAAATAACACCAAAAATGGTTAGACTTTGTATACACATTAAAAATTATAATGAATATTCTAACAAAACTAGAGCATTAGTTTTGCTAATTCAGTTACATTTAACATTTTAAGGCCCAAATCTTAAGGTTTACCGACAATGTGAATGTTAGTGCTTTTCCTTAAGGTTCTTATGAAATTATATAAATATTTTACGTGTTAAAATAAATTTAAGCAACATTCCATCTCATTTTTAAAATATAAGAATGCCCTGAAGAGTCAGACCAGTTATACAGCTTATGTCGATTTTGAAAAAAGGTCTTCAACAGAGTACTTTTTCTCAAGGTGTAAAGTAGTATTCCCACGAAGCAGACACCACCTCACAAATGTCACAGGAATGGCTCTTAACTTCCCCCACAAAGAAATCCACTGAATTTTTCTTAGTATTGAAAAAAAAAAAAAAAAAGGCTATCACTTGAGCCTGGAAGACTATTTTATATTGAGATTTTTGTTGAAATTAGTCAATTTAACAGCATTTTAAGTCTATACTATAAGGAGTAAGCCAAGAAAACTAGAATGTGGTTTTCCTCAATTTCTATGGACCCATTTCTAAAAAGCATATAGTTCTTAGGCATTTAGTTCACAGAATTATACTCCTAAATTAGAAAAGTGGTAATTTTGCTTCTTGTTTCAATTACACTTTTTCTGAGAAACTGCTCATCCTACACAAGCTGCAATACATAAGATCAAACAGTAATAAACATGCAATCAATCCATTTCTAGCACAAAGCACTGATTACTGGCTAGATAGTCTCATCTGGAGAGACTGACCCTTTAAATTTTCTATCTGCATTCTGAAAGAACCTGAAACCTGACATACCCTAAGATATTCCTGATTTTAATTTGTAACGTTACTAGTTCATAAACTTACAGGTAGGTTGAATATGGTGTTTTGAAACATGTGAACCAAACATATGCTTTAAATCACATAATACATTTAAAAAACAGTAACCATTAACCCACTGAGCATCCATCTATCTCCACAAGTTGATACTATTTCTTTTCATAAATTCAAAATTGTGGTACATTCCTAGAACATAAGATTCAAGAAAGACTAATCATATAACCCTTTCCCCAAAATAAAATAAAAACATTATACCTTTTTTTTTGGAAAATACTACTGATGTGGTATAGTATCCTATGTATATTTTTAAATTCAGTCTTTCCTCACATGATTCCTTTAAATAAAAAATGGTATTTGTCATTATTGTGAAGTACTGTTTTAACTTGAATGAAGTTCAATCAACCTGGAATATCTAACACTTCTATAAGGGAATATTATATTTCTAAATAGGTTTTTGACTATAGTATCTCTACACTTAATTTGCTTCTTTTCAAAAGATGTACCCAATTTAATTCTATAATCACAGTCAATCCATCAATTACAGTCCATTCACCTTCTCTGTGGGCTGGCCCAGCTCTATTGTGTTCCTGGGATGGGATCAGCGCATTAGGGGCATTCTCTGAGCAGTGGGGGCCAGGCCCTAGCCCAGTCAGGAATGAAGTGCTTACTCCCCCAAGGCTGTCTGTGTGAGGCAATGGGGCCTTGTCTGGGATGCACAAAGCTGTGGTTAATTTGCTTAATTTTAAGAGCATCTTTTTAAAGGTACATGATATAAAATTTCCAGAGGGCCTAAATTGACATGGTTCGATCAATGCCAGAGCTAATGTTATGATCCTAAATACCCTAGTTTCATCAAGGGAGTAATTTAGATGCTAAGTTCATAATCTTCATTTAATACTTAAATTTTTCTAATCAAATATATGAGTTTTGAGAGTAATATCCGTATGTCTCACTGAACCACTGGTCCTTAAAATACCAAGAGTCACGGACTTGTTTGAATATCTAGAGGACCTAGATCTGAAGCTTCGGTTTCATGATACCAGATTAAGATCTCCTGCGTAAGTAGCATGTATTTATTTATACAGATACCCCAAATATTCTACCACCCTGTCTGGAAAACAAATTTAATTTTTAACTCTAAATAAGAAATTACAATTTTAATGTAGTATAGAAGAATTATAAAAGTATTTCTAAACGCTTCTTCCTTTAAACTTCGACTAATTTTGCTTCATGCAATGGAATTGGAATAAAGGCAGAAATTCTTATTTGTAATACAACAGCATATCTTAGAATAGTCGTTATCTCAGATAACATATAAAGTCCTGAAATTAGTTAATATTTTACATTTAAAAATAAACAGCCCAGAAGCACAAGATTAAACCGCAGACTACAGATAAAAAATTTGGCATATTCCCCCATTACGTTTGCAGCTACAAAATACCAGCTGCTACACAGAAATGTGAATTATTCATGGGGAGAAAGAAACCAAGCAGTCATGGTGGCCACCTTTATCTTCTTTGACATTAACTTATCCTCTATGAATCTTGAACAAATGGAGGTAGGTAGTGCCCCTACACCAAACATAGGAAGTACCTGAGTAAATATATTATCTTTACAGGAAATGATCACAGATGTGTGATACATTTGCTTTATTTAACAATCTTACTCGAAGTATCCTCTCTTAAAAGGTCCAAGAAACAATTCTACAGCAGAAGTGAACCCTAGAATAGATGTACCCAGAGGACAATTTTCCAGGGTATCAGCACAACTGCCAATCAATTTCCACTCAGTCACAGAACCCATTTTCACTGAACCCTATAATCATTTCCTTTCCAAATTCTATTCTCTCCTTTTCCTCTCAATATTATCTTAGTTTAGCATATATCTGCGAAAGACTTTTTTCTTCCAAAAAGACAAGCATGGTGATCAGGGAGGGCCGTATGGAGCCCAGCCACCACCCAGCTCCAAAGTGTAATGGTTGTGTGACCTTGTGCATGTCATTTAACCTCTCTGCGTCTCACTTACCTTATCTGCAGTGGTACTGACCTCATAAAGCTGTTGTGATGAGCGAGTAATGTAAAACTTACAGAGCAGTGCCAAGCACATAGTAAATGATCAGAAAGTTTAAACTATTATCATTCCAGTTTTTCCATCAAACCAAACAGTACCCTCCCCCTAAGCAGCCCAGGGATTACAGTGGAAAACCAAATCAGAGATAAATCGAAAGATTAAGCATGTTCAGAAACACTGCCTTATTAACTTTTTACTAAGATATAATGATTAAATGTAAAGATACTATAATCAACTCCTAATTAGTATTTGGAATAACTACATATATGTGTATGTAAACCCAAACATTTACTTAGAAGATACAAAATAATCAGTATTTGTCTTGCTCTTTCTTCAGACTGTTCTCTCAATTTTCAATACTGCCACATAATTTTATAACTAAATTTTTATTACATTTGAACACTTCAAAGAGCTATAATTTTGAAATAAATTTTGCTATGATTAGAGAAAATCTACTCAGAAAGTACAATATACATGAATTTACGGTACCTGTCCAAATATTACCAGCATATAAATTATTTTGTAAAGTTATTTCTTACACACAGGATGTAAAATGCAAAAAAAAGATGGAATTTGTATTCAGAACAAATAGAAGCAATATTGGCTCCTATATGCTAAAAATATAAGACATATTTTTTTTCTAAAGCACTCTAGATACAAATATTAACTGTATGGGCTGAGAACTTTTAATTTCAATGTAATTCAACAAGGTACACAAGTAGAGCTCTATAAATATATCCCCTGTAATAACCATATGCAAAACCATTTTATCACAAATACTACCAAAACCCTCTGAAAAACATAATCTACAAACACATTTTTAAAGAAATTCTTAGTTTTAACAACTACAAAAGCAATGAATATCAATAAAGCTATTTGGCTTAAAAAAATGAAGGGCAGTGTAATGTAAATCCCAATACTGCAAAGTTGTTTTTTGAGGAGGCAGTCTTGAGTTTCTTAATACAAGGTACTAAACATTTCCAAAAATAAATAAGAGTTATTCTATACAGTTTAAAGTCATCAGCTAGAGCTCTAAAAATTAAGCAGTAGATGAAACAGAATTAACAGTATAAAGTATGATTTTTATACAAAATGTACCACTCTTCAAATGTGTAAGGCTTGATATGAATTTTTGGACTATGAGTGTTGCACATCATTTTTAGTCTCAAACCATTCAAAATTCAGAATTTTTATAACGTTTTAATATTTCTGAAGCGAATAAATATGGTATAGAATGCAATTTAATGTCAACTTATCTATACTGTTCCACCCAGTAAAAATAAAACCTTTTTTGAGCTCAGGAAAGAATGTATCTTTTGAACACTTGATCTCTCTATAAACTCTACTTTTAGAAATGTCAGAATTTTGTAATATGAACTAATATCCATCAGGAATTGGCCCAAGTTTAAAGAGAAAACAAAAAGGAGACGTAAGATGTCAAATAGTCTTAAGTTTGCCCTATGCGATTATACAGTCATAATTACTTTTTACATGAAAGAAAAGTGCTTTAAAGTAAAAAATACTTTCGTAAAAGTTATTAGTATTATTCTTAACATCCAAGTCTAATTTTCCAAATTAGTTCCATTTCCTTTGAAAAGTACCCTTCTGCCACAATGTAAACAAAAAATGGTCCATAAAATGGGACATTACTCACATCATAATTTGTGGTATGGGCCCTTAAATCGAGACCAAATCTTAACCCAAGATAGAGAGATTTTATCTCTTGCACATGCCCAAAATAACTAATATCAACTCACTTTTTCTGTAAGCCTTGAAGAATTTTTATTTAACATAACGAGAGGTTTAATAACATATTAAATACTACGTAGCACTCTTCTGTCGCTGTTCACCAACTGTTTTTATGACGGTAACTCCGAGATCTGGAATGCGATCGAAAATGAGAGTGTTTTGCTGTTTGTGCTTTAGTTTCAGAATTGGTGTACCCTTTGGGAGATTTACATGGGGATCTTGCTATGGAGTCAGAATGTCTTCCATGTGATCTTGATTTTGTTCCTGAGCTAGTCTGCTTTTGAGGTGAGCTTGATTGTGATTTTCCTATCGACTTGGACCTTTTTTGCAAGGACTTGGACCGTGACCGTCCTCTAGAACCAGAATTCCTTCTTGGGGTTCTTGACTGCCTTGCTGAGGTAGATCGCCTTGGTAGTGATTTGGAGCGAGATTTAGACTGGCTGTAAGAAAATCGCCTGTGTCGGGACCTGCAAACATCCATAATATCAGAGTATGTATTTCACACAAAAATACATAATAGGTTAGGAAACAACACTTTCAGGAACTTATATACTTTACATAACATTAGTTATGTTTTTATTGGATAAGCTAAAAGAAACTCTAATTTTATCATGCATGCTTCTGGTTCAAACATAAGTACAAGTTTGTAATATCTGACCAAAAGATTTTGACTTTGCTAGATATCAATGTATCTTATGAGCCAGTTCTGAAAAATATATTTATTTTGCATATTTAGTCTGGGTTACATAATCCTAAGAGGTTAGAAAATCTGAAGGGAAAAAAAAGAAAGAAAGAAAATATTTAAAGCTTATCAAATGTTTATAAAGACATAAACCTAGATGGAGGACTTCTGAATCTTGCCATGACAGAGCAGCTTGTTCTAGACTAATCTTCCCATAGAAAAGAGCTATGTAAAAAAGGTAGACAACATTTATAAAACAACTGTTAAAAGGCACTGGAGAATTACCAACACAAGCAGAACTCGAGGGGTTATAAGCCATGGCTCTTTTCCTAAGACCATTTTCCAAATGCCAGCATGGCAGACTTGAGCCCAACTAGAAAACAGCTATTGGACTAAGCTGCAGAGACAGAAGTTAGAATTCAGGGCCACGAAAATGGCTAGGACTGGAGAGACGAAAATCCCAGAGGTGAGGACACCGCAGGCAACCCCCATCCCCTAAGATCTGCCTACAAGTTCTCCTCAGGTCGCTGGCCATCTTCCAAGTTGCACATGCACAGGATGAGACTCTAAGAGGTCAGCAGAAAACAGCAGCTGGAAGATTTAAGAACTTAGCTGAGCAAGAGGGAGGGGATATGGGGATATATGTATAGCTGATTCACTTCGTTATAAAGCAGAAACACACCATTGTAAAGCAATTATACTCCAATAAAGATGTTAAAAAAAAAAAAAAGAACTTAGCTGAAATTTTCTCAGATACAGAGTTGCTGGTGAGAGGGCTGGAATTCAAGCCCCCCAAAAGGTCAAGGAGGCTTGAGTGACAACGCAGGCTTTCAATTAAGAAGTCAGAAGGGCCTCATCCTCCAGGTTAAGGGTCATGCCCTAGGAGTAAGTGTAAAGCTGAAATGGATCAGCCTTAACAGTGCCTCAAACCAAGCCCTGACAGGATCAAGGTGATCTGCCAATGCTCTGCCTGCTAGAAGAAAACAGCTTTCTTTGGAGAATCATATCATCCAAAACCTCTATAATCTTTCAACAGTAATGTCCAACATCCAATAAAAAATTATGAGGTAGGGCTTCCCTGGTGGCGCAGTGGTTGAGAGTCTGCCTGCCGATGCAGGGGACACTGGTTTGTGCCCCGGTCCGGGAGGATCCCACATGCCGCGGAGCGGCTGGGCCCGTGAGCCATGGCCGCTGAGCCTGCACGAACGGAGCGTGTACAACGGGAGAGGCCACAACAGTGAAAGGTGCCCGTGTACCACAAAAAAAATAAATAAATAAATTATGAGGTATGTGAAAAACAGAAAAAAATGACTAAAAGCTAAGGAAAATAAAACGGAAGAGACCCAAAATAATTTGGATATTGGCATTATTCAGAAAATAATTTTTTAAATTACTATGATTAATATGTTCAAGAAAATAAGGGAATTCCCTGGCATTCCAGTGGTTAGTACCCTGAGCTTCCACTTCAGGGGGCCCAGGTTTGATCCCTGGTCAAGGAACTAAGATCCCACAAGCCACGCGGCACAGCCCAAAAAATACAAAAAAAAAAAAAAAGAAAAGAAGAGGAAAAGACAAAGAAATAAAAAAGATGGGGAATTTAAACAATACTGGAATCTATAAAAAGAATCAAATGGACATTTTAGAACCAACAACATGATAGTCGAACTTAAAAAAGTCATTAGATGGATTTAATAGCAGTCTAGATACAGCAGAAGTAAGAAATAGCAAACTGGTTATTAGAAAAATATTATAATGAAACACAATGAGAAAAGAAGTTTTAAGAAATCCAGAACAGAGCATAAGAGTTATTTGGTACATACTCACGTGGCCTAAGGGAAAAATTGAATAAGGTACAAGCAATGTTTGAAGAGATGATGGCCTAGAATTTTCCAAAACTAATGAAAGGCATAATAACTCACAATTTCAAGGAACTCAGTAAACCTCAGGTAGAATAAACACAAAGAAACCTATGCTGGGCATGTCACAGTGAAATTGCTGAAAACCAAAGTCAGAGAAAAATCTGAAAATCTGCTAGAGAACAGTAGACACATTACCTTCAAAGGAGCAACATTAAGACTGACTGTGGATATCAGAACAATGGAATGACATTATTAAAGAAAGAAAAAAACTTCCTGCCAACTTATAACACTATCTTCAGCAAAAATATCTTTCAAAAATGAATATAAAGATGTTTTCAGACAAACTGAGTGAATTCACTGCCATTAGACTTGTACTCTAAGAAACGGTAAAAATGCTTCAAGATGAAGGAAAATAATCCCAGGTAGAAGCATGGAACTACACGAAGGAACAAAGAACACTGGAAAGTATAAACATATTGATGTAGAATATATTTTAGAATAAAAGCACAGTCTTTTATTTTATTTTAATTTTTTTAAAAGCACAGTTTTTTAGAAATTGTTTCATTCCTATTGTAGATAGTTGTAGAAAACAAAATGGGAAAATTGTCCTTGGGGAAAAAAAATTCTAACGTAAGAAAGAAAAAGGATGCATATAAACACTACTACATATAAAATAGATAACCAACAAGGACCTACTGTGTAGCACAGGGAACTACACTCAATATTTTGTAATAACCTATAAGGGAAAAGAATCTGAAAAAGAATATATATATATAAATGAATCACTGTGCTGTACATCTGAAACTAACAGAACACTGTAAATCAACTACACTTCAATAAAACTTAAAAAAAAAAGGATGCTATATTTGGACTAGGGGCCATTTTAACATTCTTCAGGAATATTTAGGAGTATATACACATTCACTGACACAAATTTAACAAAGATTTATGGAATATCTGAGTAAGGGACTACTGATAAATGCTAGGGATATTAAGCATTAAGACAAAAGTCCTTGCTCCACAAAGAGTTCAGTCTAATGATAGCAGCAAACTAGTTTTTTCCCACATCCACTAAAGGCAAAAGCAGTGACCTCTTTTTATCTAAGGTAATACAACACATACATTGAATATATTTATAGTACATGTTAGACTTATCTATATGCTGACCCATACACATACACACACATACAATCTGATCCTTATGAAACTTAAAAGCTGGGTAAGATTTGCATTCTCTATAATACAACTTTACAAATAAAAAACACTGAGGTCAGAGAGGTTAAGCAACGGTCTTATAACTAGAACAGAGCAGAACAGCATTGTCTTACAAGAAAATGTGGTTTTTTCTTTTTTTTTTTTTTTTTTTGGACGCTCTGCATGCAGGATCTTAGTTCCCCGACCAAGGATCAAACCCAAGGCCCCCTGCAGGGGAAGTGCGGAGTCTTAACCACTGTACCACCAGGGAGTCCCCGTTCTTTCTATTCCTGATACACCATGATGACTGGGATAACTGACAGACTTCTTTTTTGTTTTTTCTCCAGCCAAGTAGTATACTGCCACTAGAAGGCAGAAAATGCTGTGAATGTTCTAGTTAATCAAGGCTCTAACACATTTGGAAACTGCTTATATTCTTAATGAATCAGATGGGCAATTTTTTCCTTTTCTTTTAAAACTAAGTCTTTTTCACCAAGGCCAGTAGATATTATTCAATAAATTAGGGCAGTGCTGCTTTAGATACAATATTACATCTATTTTGATTTTTGGTTTATTAACCATTCATTAATTTATAGTAATGTGAACTGTTGAACATCACTTTCTTACTATTCATGTCCTTCATGAAGCCAGAAGCAGTACCATTGGTACTGGTGTGACTTTCCTATACACATGGCATGTAAAATTTCTTAATTTGTTCCCACATTTTACGTTCTATAAATGTAACTTGTATTTGAGTGTATCAGTGTCAAAATCTCAAATCATCAGTAGGAAAATGGCTATCCCTTAGCCATGGAACAAAATGGATTATTCTCCACAGACACAAGGGAGATTTATATTCTTATACTATCAAAGTATGATAAAAAGAATCAAATTCCAGAACACAGTATGACTGTTCCTAAATATTTCTTTACCAATCTTGGTGATGGCTCAATCCTGACCTGGGTTCTTCTGGCTTATAAAAGGAGCTTGGGCTTCCCTGGTGGTGCAGTGGTTGGGAGTCCGCCTGCCGATGCAGGGGACGCGGGTTCATGCCCCGGTCCGGGGGGATCCCACATGCCGCGGAGTGGCTGTGCCCGTGGGCCGTGGCCGCTGGGCCTGCGCATCCGGAGCCTATTGCTCCGCGGCGGGAGAGGCCGCAGCGGTGAGAGGCCCACGTACCACAAAAAAAAAAAAAAAGGAGCTTAAGGCTTCCTTCTACTTGCATGCCTCCCTCAGAATGAGCCAAAATCAAAGCATTTGATTCATATCCAAGGAGAGGGACCGAGCCGACATGTAAGATTCTAGGGCTCTGAAGAGGCCACATCTTCTAGTAATCAAGATTCTTGGATATTTCTCTGTTCCTATCTTTTCTTTCCACTTGGCTGGAGGGACTGGA
Organism: Delphinus delphis; assembly: GCF_949987515.2. NCBI lineage: Eukaryota > Metazoa > Chordata > Mammalia > Artiodactyla > Delphinidae > Delphinus > Delphinus delphis. The sequence goes on along the minus strand of NW_027192947.1, from coordinate 164,340 downwards.
GCCAGGCCACTTCACAGTCTTGTTTTTAGAACTAGGGACTTGGGGCAAGGACTCTCTGTCTAGCTCTGGTACATATATTCCTATGTTGGGCTTTTCCTTGTCTAGGCTCTTGGAGTTGAGGAATGGAAGGACTGGAGTAAAAGTGAGCAGTTCTGCAGATCATTTTTGATTTGAGGCTATGTCGTCAGGGGACAGCGTAGGGGTACAATATATGGCCCAGGAAAGCCAACTCTTTTTCTTTCTTTCTTTTTTTTTTTTGGCTGCACAGCTCAGCATGTGGGATCTTAGTTCCCCAACCAGGGATCAAATCCTCGCCCCCTGCAGTGGAAGCACAGAGTCTTAACCACTGGACCACCAGGGAAGTCCCCAGGAGAGCCAACTCTTATTACTCATAGAAAGAGGATACTAGTGTAAACGCTGATCATTCTTCAAGGACAGAATTCACCTTAAAATTCTACATGCCTATGAAAAAAATCACAGCATTAAAACTCAAGATAAATAGTGCCTAAGTGTTTAGGAATTTAGGCATGCTAGTACAATTTCAGTTATTACTTAAATAGCTTCACCAAGTAATTAATTTCCATTGTGATTTACTATTATTCTAACAGAAACAAACTCCTAGCAGGCAAAATAGATAACTTGCAAATATCTTTTTCTGAAAAATCTACCACTTTTATGTCTTCTTCCTACAATACTACCATACTTGGAATATATTCTTGAAAATAATTTGCCTTTTATAAATATATTGATTTACATTAACTTTAGTCAACTTCCTTTCACAGTGATTACACTGTATTTCTTATGAGTTTTTAATCATAACACTTCAAGATTCTTAATCTGGGGGTTCATTTAGGAAAATTTTATTTTTTTTAAATCCTCATTTTATTTGTCAAGTATACTTTTTTTTTTTTTTTTTTGCGGTACGCGGGCCTTTCACTGTTGTGGCCTCTCCCGCCGCGGAGCACAGGCTCCGGACGCGCAGGCCCAGCGGCCATGGCTCACGGGCCCAGCCGCTCCGCGGCATGTGGGATCTTCCCGGACCAGGGCACGAACCCGTGGCCGCTGCATCGGCAGGCGGACTCCCAACCACTGTGCCACCAGGGAAGCCCAAGTATACACTTTTTAATTTTTCGTTTTTTCCTCAGTATATATTATCTTTCTACTAAGAAGGTTAAAGTTAAGTCTGCCATGAAATGAAAACACTGGAAGGTATCTAATAAACCCAAGTTAAAATAACAATACATGACAAACAGAGAAGAGCATATCCTTCTACAAAAGTTGTTTCTTTTATGTATATTAAATAAAATGATTCTGGTGGCCTGTTTTTGAAAACTCTTTAATTTTGTACTCACTCTTTAAGGCTATCAGACCGCCGCCTATTTCTTCCCCATGAAGAACTCCTACTTCGAGTTCTCCTTTGGCTGGGGCTTCTTGATCTCCTGTGATCACTTGGAGAACAAGGGTGACGTTCTTTTGATTTCATTTGGCCTGGTGCTAGAATATGAAGTTCAAGATTTATAATTCATTACCTGAAAACCTCAATAAATAACCACTCAATAAATAAACTACTCGAATAGTATTTTCGGAAAGAATTTTAAATTAAAAAAATCAGTCATTGCTGAAATTCATTCTGCTAAATAAACAAGATCCACTATTTAGTCACACTTACTTTTGCGATCACCTTGTGCAAACTGTATTTCAATCTGACGGCCACATACCCACTTTCTATTGAGGTTATAAAGAGCATCTTCAGCATCACGAACATCTTCAAATATGACTAGCTGTTAAGGACACTTTGAACATCAGATATCAAATAAAAATATTATTTTTAAAGAATTATTTACATGTGACATGAAATTATTAGGAAAACAAGCTCAAGTTATTAAGCTCACATCTCTAATATAATATGAATAATCAGAAAAAAGTCACTTATTATCAAAACAAATGCCCCATTATGATTCAGAAGAGTGAATCTAAAAATAAAAACAGAAACAAATCTCTATATTTTTAATGTATACATCAGTGTAGCTGTAGTATGCATGTATAATTAGAAACATGTTATGAGAAAAAGATAAGTCCAACATTGGCTAGTATTATCAAATAAACTGTTTAGGACTCACTCCCTTCTGTTAGGTAAAAGATTTATCAGGTTTTTCACTGAAAAAAAATCAGCATGCAGAAATCTTTATTCTGAAATTAAAATTACTCTTTCATTAAAAGGCTTTTTAAATTAATTTAGGAGAAATTACTTATAAACAAAAGTGCACACATATAAGTGAGCTAAAACATATATTCAAAACTGATTTGGTTCTTTAAAAATGATATTTAACTTTGAACCTACTGCTTTAAAATACCTTTATGTTTTTATTATTTGGGATATGATTATAAAAGATATAAACAATCTGCAAATATCTGGAATTACATATATTGATTCCTAATACCCCACTAAACTCCCTTATATATATAAATTATATATTAAACCTAAATAAATGGAAACAAATTATATAAAACGACTAAATAGTTGTATTTCAGGAGGTTGTTGCTGGATTAACTTTTTTAAAAATAGAAAACAGAAAAAGCTCAAGTAATGCAATACAAAATGAGACTTTGGCAATTACCTCAATGTCACTTGATCTTGAACCTTGACCTTTATTCTTTAGGGCTTGCAAGATGGACTTTATAAGAGACGCAGAACCAACAACATCAGACTTGGCTTTGATTCTGGAACTCTGAGTAAATGTAGGAAAGCCGAAGTCTCAACCTGGTGTTGGCTTTGTCTTTTGCTTGATAAAGACTTCCCCTCTTCCAGGTCTTTATATCTGTGTCCACCCTCCCTCTTTACTCCTTGATGCTTGAACTTTAGGTGCCTTTTGTCTCGCCTGCTCGGTTTATGCTTGGATTCTAGCTAACAGGTTGGTTCAAACTGAGGGGCGCTTGCCAGCTACTGTGGACTGCTTTAGATTTTCTGAGATAAAGAAATAAACACATTTAATTAGGCAGTATTAATCTCATAAAATATACTCCTGAGTACATATATGTATATGCAAATGTATGTAGTCTATTCACATGCACACAGTAAAATAAAGGATATTGAACATAAGCAAATCCTCTCGGGCGGCGAGTGTAGAAGTCAAGTGGAATGTAAACGTCTACTATAGGGCCATATCGACCAAACTCACGGCGCAAGTCCTCAGGCCTGAAGTGTTTTAGAAATAAGGTAAAGAAATATGAATAGCTGGATTAAAATATTTTGCCTACAGAAATCCAGTTGAAACCTTCAAAAGAAAGTATATTATCTGGACTAGCATTATCTAAAATTGTCTCTCACAGGAATCACCCAGGATTTAGCAAAGAAGGAAAAAATAAAGAAAACAACAAATTCTCAGGTCTCATTTTTGGAGATTCTGATTCATGACATCTGGAAATCTGTACTTTTACAAGCAGTGGGCTTTTATGCTTAGTCAGGTTGAGGAAACACTAACCGAGGACATCCACTTTTTTTTTGCTTTTTTTAATTGAAGTATAGTTGATTTACAATACTGTGTTAGTTTCAGGTGTATAGCACAGTGATTCAGAGTGTGTATATATGTATGTGTGTGTGTGTATATATACACATTCCTTTTCAGATTCTTTTCCCTTATAGGTTATTACAAAATATTGAGTACAGTTCCCTGTACTATACAATATAGGTCCTTGTTGGTTACCTATTTTATATATAGCATATCCACTTCTGAAAGTTACTCCTATTACAAGACTTTTCAATTGTCAATATACAGAGAGTTCTATTAACTCATTAAGAACACATTCATCTCACTATAATTTCACATTTTATGTTCACTGTTTTCAGATAGCAAGAATTAGATTCTAAAGAAGTCCTAAAATTATTTCTCAGGCTTTAAAGAAAAATGGTTGCTTTACTAGTAAACATAAAGCAAAAATAACTACCATAATCTCAAATTTGACAAGTATTTTTGAGTCACTTATATGCTTTCTACTGTGATAGGTACTAAAGAGGGGACACCAAAGAAATACATGGCATAATATTTGTCTTCATGGAGCTACAATTTAACTGAAGAGATAAAATACTTAGCATTAATAGCTGACAGTTATAATGCATTTATAAATTCCCATAACAACAGATGTTTACAGATGAGGGCACAGACAAGTGACCTCACCTAAGGTCACGAAGCCAGCAAGCAACAGAGCTGGAAGCAAACTCCCACAGTCTGACACTAATCTGGGTTTGTAACCACTCTACCCTGCTGCCTCGTGGAGATCTTAGAGATTCAAAATCAAGCTATGAGCACAAAACACGGCTCAGAAGATATAAGAGTATTTCAAAACATATTGTGTAGAAAAAAGACCCTAAGATGACTGCAAAGCTTCTACCTTGGGCAAATGGAAGAAAGATTGGTGTCCATGATAAAAATTAGATAGCTGGAAAAGTCAGTTCAATATAAGAGGGAGGAGAGGCAAAAGAAGAAACTTTCAGGGTTAGAAATGCCAAATCTGAGGTGATGGTGGAATATCTGTAAGAATTCTGTAAGCAACTGAAAACGGTGACTATACGAATTATATTAGTTATTATATTAGTTATATTAGTTATTTTCTTTTCAAGACCAGAAGTCAGTGATTAATGCTAGAGATTGGATTTAGGAGTTATTACATAAAGATTCAACTAACACTGACTAAGTAGCCACTATATACCAGGGAGTGCCGGCAATATTATGACAAACTTTATTATATTTTTACTATTTATTATATTTATTTCATTTAATACTCAATATAACATGTTTAATTGTCTGCCTTCTCTGAGAGACTATTAACTTTAGATTTAGAGGACAGTGATAATGTCTTTTTTCTTCTGTTTATTCATTCAACAAATACTTATTGAATATGTACTATGGGCCAGGCTCTAGGAATATGATAGAGAACAAGAAAAACACAATTCCTGCTCCCATAAAACATACACTACAGGGTAAAGATTCTCAACCATTCCTGAATATTGCAATCATCTGTGAAGGAGATATTATAGCAACAGGCATTCCAGCCTGATGCATTAATCTTTGACCTAATTCGTGCTTCCCATGGTGAGCCCCAGTTATGTTTAAAGTTTTTAAAGGTTTCATAGGCAATTCTGAGGCTCAGGATTGAGAATCGCTTCTAAAGCAGGTGTCTTCACTAGTGTATCTCAGTACCTAGCATAGTTGCTTGGCACACAGTAGGCGCTCAGTATGCATCTGCTGTATTAATGAGCAAAGAACACATTGTTACCATTTAATAGTCAAGGAGACAGAGTGAGAGCAGTCACCTTGCCCAGAGGTACACACAGCCAGTAGCAAAGCTAGTATTCAAATAAATGTCTTAGGAGGCAACCAATTCCATTAACCAAATATGAGTGGCTGACAGAAGAGGATCCTAGATAATATAAAAGAGGCTGGAGCAGTGTGTGTGTCACAGAGGCTTAGAATCCCAGAAGTCTGAAGGAACAAATCTCAAAAGAGCTGGTTCTCTTTCATTGTCTCCACTCCCTCACCTGTGAGCTGTTGTTTTGTTTTCATTTATTTTTGCATTTTTGGTGTGATCTATTTTGACATTCAGAAATGTATAGAGATAATAAACACCCATGTATCTACCAACAAGATTTATTATATCTCAACACTTGCCCTATTTGCTGTAATTTTTAGTATTAAGAAATATTACATCCTCCTACCTTAGAAACAACCGTTGGTGTTCCTCATTCCTCTGCATAACTTTGTATTTCTACTGCAAATGCACATAAATGGTATCAAACTATCTGTAAAATTCTCTACCTTTCCTTCTCCTCCCTTGAGATTTCTCCATGTAGCTCTAGTTCACTCATTTTAACTCTGTATTGGTATGGTTATGAATAAACCACAATTTATTCATACATCTTTCTGTGGATGAACATTTTAAAATGCTTCTTTTTTAAACTGCAAACGGTGCTAGAGCGCACATTATGATGCGTGTGCTTCCTAGAGCTCTTCAGAGTTCTCTGGGATGTACCACTAGCTATGCAACTGATGGGTTGGAGAGTACAAATATCTTCAGCTTCATTACATGCTCTCCAAAGTAGCCAAATCCAATTAAACTCCTCAAGACATGCATCAGAATTTCTAAGGATCCAACTCCTCACTAACATCTTTTACTCCTTGCCATTCTGAAGGATATAAAGTGAATGTGTATCTCATTATTTGAATTTTAATTTACCTAAACACCAGTGAGGTGCAACATCTTTACATGCTTATGGGTCATTTATTCCAGGGGCAGAATTTCTGGGTTTTTAGAGAGGATGTATATATTTAATTTCTATGAAAGAGCCAAACAGTTCTGCAAAGTGGTTGCACCATTTTATACTGCCACCACCAACATGTAAGTTTCAGTTGTGCCAATCTTTGTCAACACTTGGTATTGTCAGTCTTTTTAATTTTAGCCATTCAAGTGGGTGTTAAGTGGAATCTCACTGTGGTTTTAATTTGCATTTCTGCAACAACAAATGATGCTGAGCACTTTTTCATGTGCTAAATGGACATTCGGATATTTTTCTCTTGAAAGTGTTTTTTGCCCATTTTTAATAATAACATCTGTCTTTTTATTATTGAGTTGTAAAAGTGCATTATTATTCTGAGAAAAAGTCCTTTGTGAGATACATGTTTTGTGAATATTTTCTCCCAGTCTTTGGCTTGCCTATTTACTTTCTTAATGCTATTTTTTAATGAACGGAAATTTTCATTTTGGAGAAATCTATCAATATTCCTTTTTCTTTTATGGTAATTACTGTCTTTGTTCTATAAGAAATCTCTGCCTATCCCTAAGTCATGAAGATATTCTCCCATGCTTTCTTCTACAAGCTTTACAGTTTCATCTTTTACATTTCAATTGATGATCCAGTTCAAATTACGTGAAGTAGAGGCTGCAGCACATTTTTTTCATAAAATTAGTACATACATCCAGTTGTTACAACACCATTTGTTGAAAAGACTTTCCTTTCTCTAATGGCTTTAATGCCTTTGTCAAAAATCAAATGACTCTATATGTATGGATTATTTATGGACCCTCTATTCTGTTCTACTGATATATTTGTCTATCCTTAGGCCAATATCAAACTGTTTTGAGTACTGTAACTTTTTAGTAAATCTTTAAGTCAGGTAGTATAAATCTTCCAGCTTCAATGACCTTTTTCAAAATTATTTTGGCTATTCTAGATCCTTTTGTATATTAATATATTTTAGAATTAACTTGTTAGTCTCTATTTTTTAAAAAGCATTTGATCAGGAGTGCCTTGAATCTATAATCAATTGGGACTGAATTGATAACTTAATAAAATTTCATCTTTCAATCTAAGAACAAAGTATATCTATCAATTTATGTTGGTCTTTGATCTCTCTTGGCAACGTGTTATAGTCTCCTTCAATGCAAAGGTTTTTACGTGTTTTTTTGTGAAACTTATTCCTATGTTTTTATGTTTGTTTTTTTAAATAAATTTATTTATTTATAGCTGCGTTGGGTCTTCATCATTGGGTCTTCGTTGCTGCGTGCAGGCCCTCTAGTTGTGGCAAGTGGGGGCCACTCCTCGCTGCGGTGCGCGGGCCTCTCATCGCAGTGGCTTGTCATTGCTCTAGGTGCACGGGCTTCAGTAGTTGTGGCACGTGGGCTCAGCAACCATAGCTCGTGGGCTCTAGAGCGCAGGCTCAGCAGTTGTGGTGCAGGGGCCCAGTTGCTCCGCGGCATGTGGGATCCCCCCAGACGTGGGATCAAACCCGTGTCCCCTGCACTGGCAGGCAGACTCCCAACCACTGCACCACCAGGGAAGTCCCACCTAAGTATGTTTTTAATACTAAGATAAATGGAATTAAAATTTTTTTCATTATTTGTTTGCTGTTAGTATACAGAAATAGAATTTTCACTAAGTTTACCTCATATCCTAATAACTCACTGAAACTCATTACTAATTACTATAGCTTTATGTAAACAAACATGTCACCTAAGAATAGGGACAGGTTTTACTTTTACCTTTATAATTTTTATGTCTTTTTTTTCTTGCCTTGTTGCATTGGTTAGGACTTGCAATAAAATGCTAAATAGAGGTTGTGAGAGTGGACATCCTTGTCTTATGAGAGGAAAGCATTCAGTTTCATCATTAAGTATGTTATTGGCTATAGGTTTTTCACAGATGTCCTTTATTAAGCTGAGGAAGTTCCCTTCTCTTCCTAGTTTGCTGAGACTTCTTATCATGAATCTCGCTGGATTTTGTTTAATGCTTTTTCTACATGACCACTGATATCAATATAAATGTAGCCTCATACACACTGTAACCAAAGAATGCTATTAAGTATATCCAAGAGAAGTACTTAATGGGTACTCCCCAACCTAACATAATGGGAAGCATCAAAGTGGGAATGTTTTGAGATTTCGACATTACTTTGTTCCAACAGAAAACTATATCTGACATTAAAAAGATTACTGTACACAAAATGCCAAGATTTAAAATTAATATTCTTCCTGGTCCACATCTTACTTCACCAGTGAAGAGAAACATAACACAAATTATAAAATTTTAAAATCTTTCTTTAGTTCTTGTGCTCAATTTCATTCCTAACAAATTTAATGCTAACCTATAATGTGTTTTAATGTCTTGTGCTTTATCATATGTATTAAAATGGCCACTTCAAAGAAACATTTAAAATAAAATTTGGCTTTGTTATAAAACTAACATTAGATAAAATATGAAAACAAGATAAAGAAAACCACTCAGGCTTCCCTGGTGGCGCAGTGGTTGGGAGTCCGCCTGCCGATGCAGGGGACGCGGGTTTGTGCCCCGGTCCAGGAAGATCCCACATGCCGCAGAGCGGCTGGGCCCGTGAGCCATGGCCACTGAGCCTGCGCGTCCGGAGCCTGTGCTCCGCAACGGGAGAGGCCACAGCAGTGAGAGGCCCGCGTACCGCAAAAAAAACAAAAAAAAAAAGATAAAGAAAACCACTCAAAGGGATTTCTTTCCAGGATCATTTTCTATAATATATATATAGATTTTCCCTTCATTTTTTTATGTAATTGAATTCAAACTGTATTTATAATTTTATACCCTGTTTGTTTTAACATATATCCCAATGATTTTCTTTATAAGCATACCAAATGTTAAAGCTAATTTAAAACGTGTCTAGGGGCCTTCCCTGGTGGCGCAGTGGTTAAGAATCCGCCTGCCAATACAGGGGACACGGGTTCAAACCCTGGTCTGGGAAGATCCCACATGCCACGGAGCAACTAAGCCCGTGCACCACAACTACTGATCCTGTGCTCTAGAGCCTGTGAGCACGTGCCACAACTACTGAAGCCCATGTGCCTAGAGCCTGTGCTCTGCAACAAGAGAAGCCACTGCAATGAGTGAGGCCCACGCACCGCAACAAAGAGTAGCTCCTGTTCGCCTCAACTAGAGAAAGCCCACATGCAGCAACAAAGACCCAACACAGCCAAAAATAAAATTAATTAATTATAAATAAATAAAATGTGTCTAGGTGTCATATTGCTAGTTAACTTAGACTATATGCCACCTTGTACAAAAAAAAACTATTAATTAAGGTTACATGTGACGATTCTACTTTCATAACATTACTCAACAGCTGTGCAGTTTTAGGAAAGATACTTAATGTCTCTAAATCTCAGATTCTTATCTGTTATATAAGGTTACTGAAAATTTAATAAGATAACATAGTACAGTTTTTAGTACAGTGCCTGGTATACAGTGAGTACTCAACAAATGTTAGCGATTATTATAATTTCATTAATACAAACCTCCTAGATTTTGACTGTCCCCCAGTGGCAGTGATAGAAAGTCGTGAAAAAAATGGAAAAGGAAATCAATAAATCTCAATTATCAGTCTTGATTATCTAGATCAGAGGTCATGTGTCACATGTGTATATGTTTTGTTTGGCCTACACAATGTTTAAACATTTAAAACAAGTCCAAATGTCTATACAGCAGTTATCAGCTGAAGCTTGGTAGCAGTCACTGTCCCGCTGAGATGGCACATGTTCTTTTTCATTTGCCAGGGTCCATACCATCCTACTGTCCCTTAACGTGACATCTTCACTCATTCATATTACCCTGGCTGGCCCCTGTGGCCATTAGAATTGGAAACCTTTCATTTTTCTGTAGGCACACTGGAGAGGCTTGATCTTATTCAGTATTCAAGTGGTCTGTTTAACTGTGGGAATTGTTTTAATCTTACCCAAGTTATAAATTTTGCTTGTTTCCTATGTAATATATTGATTAAACAGGTTGAGAGAAGAAATGTAAACACAGGCATCTTTAGGATGTTAAAGTATATTAACTCACAGTTTACAGTTGTGACATATATATATAATAGCAGGGATCAAATTTTTTAAAAAGACCTAACATTTACTTCTCAAAGGTAAATTATGATGATTACTCCTGATGGCTCTGGAGTCAAGCGCTCCAATATGTTTCCAGCTGTGAAGCCCCAGGTAAGTCATTAACACGCTGACTTGCAGCTTTCCCTTATGTACAATAAGATAATCCTGCATACCTATAAAGTTTGGGATGGTGCTGGAGAGTAAATTAAGCAAGCCCAGTGATACGAAAATGTCTGTTATTTTAGACATTTATCAAAATGTCCACCCGCCCCGGCATTCCTTCTGGCCCCTATTAAGAGAGAAGGACACTGTTAAAAGAATTCATTCCTTAACATCTATGTTCAGGTACTATGTAGACAGAATTCTCCAAAGAGGGGCGGGTGGTTTGAGTGCATCAGAACCGACCAGGGAAGTCTATCCAAACCGTTATGATGGGTGTTTATATTGCACTCAGAACTTTAAAGAAAAACACAGAAATCTCATCCACTGAAGTTATCCTTTGTATATAGTATAAAACTGTGCAACGAATAAAATTTAACCAGCACCACCTGTAAGTAGACCAGACTACCGACTACAGGCAAAGGGAATCGTAAGGCCCAAGGTACGCATTATTCCGTAACGCGTTCTCACCATCCCCAATTCCTTCCCATTTAGGAGGCAAGATGCGCGGCTTTATCCCGGTACAGCGACAAAGGGGCGAGACCCAGGCACCCACCCGAGGAACACTGAGGGCCAGAGGCGGGGAGGGACCGGCTCCCGGGCAAGAGTCAGCCGGCGCTCCGCCGGTTCTCGCGGTGGGGATGGGTACCGGCCCGCCGCCCAGGTGCCGGGAGCGGTCAAGCGCTACGGGGCCCGGAAGCGGGGCCGCAGCGGGGCGGAACGCCGGCCGGGAGGGCGGAGGCGCGAGTCCCGCCCAGGCCCCGAGTAGCCCGAGGGCTCCCGCCGGTCCCGGGAAGGGCTCCTCCGCGGAGCGCCCCGGCCCAGCCGGCGGGGAGGTGCTAGGCAGACCCGCGGGCCGCCGCCGGGCTCCGCCCCGCGGCCGTTACCCGCCCCTCCCCCGCGCCCCAACCTGAGGCGGCACCGCCGCTCACCTGGTGGCGTCCGCGACGTTCCTGACGAACAGGGAGGTGTTGGGGGGCCTCGTGTAGCGAGACATGACCGCTTCCTTCGTTCCCTCCGGGTCTGCCCGTGGCCGCCGGGCTCGCTCCGTCTCCTGCTGCCGCCGCAGCCAAAGCAGCTCCGCCGGCCCCCGGCGCGACCCCCTCCCCTCCGCCTCGGCCCCGCCAGCGCGCAGCCGCAGAGGCGGGCGCGGGGGAAGCGCTGTGCGGCGCGAGTCAGTCTGTGCGGACCTCGCGGGGGCGGGGGCGGGGGCGGGGGCGGGGGCGGTGCCGACGCCGACGCCCAGCGGGGTGCGGGGAGGGGGCGACGCGGCGTGCCAGGATTCCAGGGCGTCTGAAAAGGGGGCGGTGCAGGAGACCAGGGGTTGAGGGGATCAGGAGAGGGGGTCGCGCGGGGGTCCCGGAGTCAAATGGGATTCGGGGAGGAGACGACTGGGGTCAGAGTGTAACAGGAGGGCAGGAACCAGAGCGGTTGTAGGGGCTGAAGCGGATGAGCCGGGGGCTAGAGAGCTTCCGGAGAGAGGGTGTCACGAGGGGGGAGTGGGCGGGGTGAAGGCTGAGTTCAACCGCGCAACGGCCGCTTGGATGCTGGGGCCTTCATTCTTGCATCCTCAGCCCAAGGCGGGGGCAATTGTTCCGCCTCCTGTCCCCTTTAGTGTTGAGACTCTTTAGGCTTTCAAACTGGGAGGATTTTTTTCTATGTGTTTTGATTCTTCATCCATTATTCATTGAGGGTACGCCGTTCAGCTCTGAGTACGTTCATTCAAGTGTTTATTGAGCACCTGCTATGCACCAGGAACTATTTTAGGTGCGTTTTAGAGCAACGAACAAAAGAGGCCAAGTCCCAGTCCTCAGAGAGCTTACATCACATCGATGAGTGAAGACCAGACAATAAAAGAATGAACAAATGCATACATGGTGTAGAGGGAATCAATGAAAATGCAGAGGCAATTAAGCAAATTTAAATTATCCTCTTCACGTCTCTCCAAACATATCCATCCTCTTCTGGTTATCCTCCTGCCTTCACATTTGCTCCTGTGGTCAGTACAGCCTGTTACCAGGACTGTAGCCAGGTGACTTGTAATTGTTAGTAGCACCCCTTTTCAGAAGTGGTCGCTTTTGGAGGGTAAATAATATGGTCACCCTACCTAGCATACAGCGGTCTCAAAGGCTGTGAGAGTTTACCAAAGTCGGCAAATGCTTCTGGAATAGTGGCCATTCATTCAAAAAGTGATTGCTATGGCAAAGCAAGCTCAGGCCTGGCCTGGGAATATAAGGGGTGGGTGAGGGCCCCCCATTCTCAGGAAGCTTACAGTTTGGCAGAGGAGGCAGACTCGAATTATGGCACTAATAAACACACAAACTAGGCTAAGGGCTATGAAAAGAGCTACATGCTGCTAGAAGGGTACCTTACGGGGCTTGGTGAGCAGGCCTAGAGGGTCACTGAACTTTTCCCTGAGGAGTGTTGGAGAAATATTTGAAGAATGAAGAGGAGCAATCCATGCACTGGAACAGCATGTGCAAAGGCTTTGAGGCAATACAGGAAATGAAAGGAGGCAAACAGGAGCGTCAGGCTGGAGAAGAACAGGAAAATGAGGCTGGGGAGCAGGCTGAGTGTATGATAGGGAAGTTTGGAATGCTGACCATATGGGTTTGCTAGGGCTCTTGGAACAAATTAGCACAAACTCAGTAGTTTAAGCTGATAGAAACGTATTCTCTCACAGTTCAGGGGGCCAGAAGTCTGAAGTCCAGGTGTTGGCAGGGTCACACTCTCTCCAAAGGCACTCGGAGGGATCCTTCCTTGCTTCTTCTGGTCCCTGGTGCCTCCGATCTCTGCTTCCGTCTTCATGCGGCTTTCTCCTCTTTGTCTTACGAGGACACTTGTAATTTTTTTGGTTTTTTTTGGCTGTGCCACGTGGCATGCGGGATCTTAGTTCCCCCACCACGGCTCAAACCTGAGCCCCCTGAAGTGGTAGTGTGGAGTCTTAACCACTGGACTGCCAGGGAAGTCCCAGGACACTTATCATTGGATTTAGGGCCCACCCAGGTAATCCAAGATGATCTCATCTCAAGATCCTTAATTGTATCTGAAAAGACCCTTTTTCTAAATAAGATCAGGACTTGGTTATGTCTTTTCTGGGGCCACCATTCAACCCACTACACTGACCTTGCAGAGAAAAGAGACTTGGGAGGAGGTGAGAGTTATTAATAAACCTCCCCCCTGACATATTAAGTGGAGTAAAAATTCAGTAGACTCTGTGTAAACCATGAACCTATTTAGTTAAAAATATGTGTATTGGTATGTTCATTTATAAATAGAATTGTTTCTAGGTGGAGGCATTACACTCTGATTTTCACTTCTTACCTTTGGTACTGTCAGATTAATTTATTTTAATTATTTATTTTTGGCTGCATTGGGTTTTCATTGCTGCATTCGGGCTTTCTCTAGTTGCGGTGAGCAGGGTTTACTCTTCGTTGCGGTGCGCGGGCTTCTCATTGCAGTGGTTTCTCTTGTTGTGGAGCACGGGCTCTAGGCGCGAGGGCTCAGTAGCCGTGGCTCACAGGTTCTAGAGAGCAGGTTCAGTAGTTGTGGCGTGTGGGCTTAGTTGCTCCATGGCATGTGGGATCTTCCCTGACCAGGGATCGAACCCCTGCATTGGCAGGCAGATTCTTAACCACTGTGCCACCAGGGAAGCCCCTGTCATATTATTTTTAAATACTTTTTATAATTGGAAAAACCCTACAAAGCTCTTTACAGTTTGAAAAAAGCTTTTATTGGGATATCTGAAAAGACTTAGTGACTAGGTAGGAGGTTTTTTTCCTGTTCCTATTGATAGAAGTATTTGAGGAAAGGAACAAACTGTGGAAGGAGGAAATTAGAAACTTGAACTTTAAAGGTAGCTGGAATTGATTTAAAATAAGTTATGGAGCGCACAGCTGTGGAGCGCTGAGCCACGCGTCATGCCCTGCGCTGCCCAGACTAGCGAACAATACAGTCAAGATGGCTAAAGGTGACCCAAGAAACCAAAGGGCAAGATGTCTGCTTATGCCTTCTTTGTGCAGATGTGCAGAGAGGAACATAAGAAGAAAAACCCCGAGGTCCCTGACAATTTTGCAGAATTTTCCAAGAAGTGCTCTGAGTGGTAGAAGACAATGTCCTGGAAAGAGAAGTCTAAATTTAGTGAAATGGCAAAGGCAGATAAAGTGCTCTATGATCGGGAAATGAAGGATTACGGACTAGCTAAGGGAGGCAAGAAGAAGAAGGACTCGAATGCCCCCAAGAGGCCACCGTCTGGATTTTTCCTGTTCTGTTCCGAATTCCGCCCCAAGGTCAAATCTACAAACCTTGGCATCTCTATTGGAGATGTGGCAAAGAAGCTGGGCGAGATATGGAATAACTTAAGTGACAGCGAGAAGCAGCCATATATCAAAAAGGCAGCGAAGCTGAAGGAGAAATACGAGAAGGATGTCTCAGACTATAAGTCTAAAGGGAAGTTTGATGGCGCCAAGGGTCCTGCTAAAGTTGCCCGGAAAAAGGTGTAAGAGGAAGACGAAGAAGACGAGGACGAAGAGGAGGAGGAGGAGGATGAATAAAAAAAGGGGCTTCCCTGGTGGCGCAGTGGTTGAGAGTCCGCCTGCCGATGCAGGGGACGCGGGTTCGTGCCCCGGTCCGGGAAGGATCCCACATGCCGCGGAGCGGCTGGGCCTGTGAGCTGTGGCCGCTGAGCCTGCGCGTCCGGAGCCTGTGCTCCGCAATGGGAGAGGCCACAACAGTGAGAGGCCCGCGTACCGCAAAAAAAAAAAAAAAAAAAAAAAAAAATTAAAATAGAGGCACATACGAATTTATTTCTAATGTTTGAAACTTTACTCCTAAGCCCTGTCTCTGGGGAAACTGCTGGTAACACACTTGTTGTCATTTAGAATCCAAGCGCTTATGATTTCCCCCTCATTTTCCACCTACCTTCACACACTCAGCTGGCTATCTCTTCCCTTTTTGTCACTCTGGAGCATCTATTCCAAATGGTAAACAAGAGAAACACTACCCTCTCAATTTCACCTATAGATTTTTTGGGAAGGAGTATGAAAGGAGAAAATGACTGTCTCTAGCTTATTTGTAAAGTTTAAAATTTAAGGCTACCTCTATTTCTAATAACCACAGATAATCAAGGCTGGTTTATAAGAACAAACAATGTACTTTTGTTTTTTGCTTTATATTTATTTAAAGTTTTGTCGATGTACAACATTATGTTAGTTTCAGGTGTACTACATAGTGATTTCACATTTACATACATTATGAAATGATCACCACAATAAGTCTAATAATCATCTGTCCCCACACAAAGTTATTACAGTATTATTGACCATATCCTTATGCTGTATATTACATCCCCATTGTTTATTTATTTTATAACTGGAGGTCCGTACCTCTTAACCTCCTTCACCTATTTTGCCCACCCCTCTACCACCCTATGGCAGCCACCCACTTGTTCTCTGTATCTATGAGTTTGTTTTTGTTTTGTGCAACACATATTTGTTATTCTACAGCAAACCTATAATCCACGTGGCTGTATAATGTTACTAACCTTTTTTCCATTTCTTAAATGGGTCAAAGTAGTCTAATTATCAGGTCTGTAATTAAAGAGTCAAATCATGAAAAACTAGTACACTATAATCAGATTAATTAAAGAGTTTTGTTTTTGACTATCATAGTAGACCTGACTGAAAATTAAATTGTACTTGGGTATGCATGAGTGTCTTGAAATTTGTATGATGGAAAGAAAGTACTTTGGAGAAATAAATTCCGGAGTAACGAAGTCAGCTGATATCATCTTATGCTGTGAACTCACTCCCCAACAGATGGTGCTAGCTCACCTCTAGTGAGAGCTCTTCTGGTCTACCCTCCCTTAAAATGTACCGTGACCTTGATGGTGAAAACTGATGTGATGATTGTAATAGAATGTATTGTTAACCTTCTTCTATTGCCCCTGAACTTTGGCTTTTAAGACCTCATTCCACACAACCCAGTTGGAGAATCTATGGTCGTATCCTCTTGTGAATTTGATTTCTTCCATGGTAGCTATAGGAAATCATTTTAAAGGTCATTTATATGATAACAATGGATACTATTTAACTTTTTCAGAAAAGTCAGTTACAGAAGGCCTTTCACTTTAGGTATATATCCCCCAAAATGACATTGAATCTTGAAAATGTTGGAGGTGAGTGTTTCTTCCTAACTTAATTTGACAAATATTTAGTGACGATCTACTGTATATTAAACATAGTACTAGGAACTGGGGATAAAAATAGAAGTTATGCCTCCTGCTTCTGAAGGACCTAGCCCAATGTTTCCCAGAGTTAAGTCATTTTCACATATCCTACGAGAATTTTGCCATAATGATGCACTTTGTTACCATTATATGCTTACTATTTTTCTTTATCTCACTTTTATTTTAAAAGAAAAATCTATCATCAATATTAATTTTTCCTAGAAATACAACTGATTTTATGTGTTGACCATGTTATCTTTTTAAAAATATTTAATTTATTTATTTATTTTGGCTGCGCCAGGTCTTCGTTGTGGCACGCGGGATCTTTTAGTTGCGGCATGCAGGCTTCTTAGTTGTGGCATGTGGACTTCTTAGTTGCAGCATGCATGTGGGATCTAGTTCCCCAACCAGGGAATGAACCCAGGCCCCCTGCATTGGGAGCACAGAGTCTTACCCACTGGACCACCAGGGAAGTCACTCATCAATATTCATTTTTAAAGTTTCATAGACAGAAAATAATCATCAGAAAATATCATGAAGAAATATATAAATTCTAGCCAATTATTGTTATCTACAAAGTTTTAAGCCTGAGGCCTGCTCTCTCTTAAAAAAGGGAAATTAATCACACAATAATAGAGAGATGTTAAAGCCATAAGCACAAAACTAAAACTTTCTCCCTAAAGTATTAAAAAGGGGATAACTCTCACACTATGCAATTCAATATTTAACGTCATATCAGTGTAACACGTAAAACCATCTACAGTACCACTAATGGTAAGTGTCCAACATTTTGGGGGACACTCTAGCTAGAGAGAGATGCATGTAAACAAATCATTATTATATAGTTTCATTAGTGCTATGTAAAGACATTTGGAATACTGTGTAGGATATGATGGAAACAGATTAGTCCTCTGTAGGGAAAGGAGACTGCAATTTATTTTAGAGAAAATTGATGTTTGAGATATTTATTGAAGGATGAATACAAATTTACCAAGAAATAGAAAAATCAGGGCGTTTCAGAGAAAGTGAACCAGATGAGAAAAGGCACAGTGTGGCGGGAGCAGTATGGTGTGCTGAACTATGGGAGAGGGAAGAATGAATGTTAAAGAGGTTGGAATGGAAACCAGGAGACAAATTTTTAGAGGATCTGTATGTATACCATGCCAAGGAGCTTTGGCTTAATCCTTTTGGCAATGGGACTCCATCACAAGTTTTTAAGCAGGGGATTATGAAGATCAGATCTGTGTTTCATAAGGATGATTCTGACAGAAATGCAGAGCATGAGTTGGAAGGAGTAGTGAAGTAGAAACTGGTATAAGCAGATCAGTTAAAAGGTTCTTGCATGTGATAAGTTTTCTCTCTCTCTTTTCTTTTTTTCATATGTCTGGGAGTACATTCTTTTATTTATTTATTTATTTATTTATTTATTTATTTATTTATTTGTGTTGGGTCTTTGTTGCTGCACACATTCTTTCTCTAGTTGCATCGAGGGGGGCTACTCTTTGTTGCGGTGCGTGGGCTTCTCATTGCAGTGGTTTCTCTTGTTGAGGAGCTTGGGCTTTAGGCATGCAGTCTTCAGTGGTTGTGGCACATGGGCTCAGTAGTTGTGGCTCATGGGCTCTAGAGCGCAGGCTCAGTAGTTGTGGCGCATGGGCTTAGTTGCTCCGTGGCATGTGGGATCTTCCTGGACCAGGGATCAAACCCATGTCCTCTGCATTGGCAGGCGGATTCTTAACCACTGCACCACCAGGGAAGTCCCTGATATGTTTTCTCTTTTAAAAAATATATATTTCTTAAGTCAGATAGAGAAAGACAAATAGTATATGATCTCACTTACATATGGGTTCTTAAAAAATGGAGCTCACAGATTCGGAGAACAGATTGGTGGTTACCATTTTCACTCAACAAAATGAATGAAAGTGATCAAAAGGTACAAATCTCCGGTTATAAGAAAATAAATCCTGGGGATGTAATGTGCAGCATGGTGACTATAGTTCACAATACTGTATTATATATTTGAAAGTTGCTAGAAGAGTAGATCTTAAAAGTTCTCATCATAAGAAAACAAAAATTTGTATCTATGTGTGGTAATGCATGTTAACTATACTTTTTGTGATAATCATTTCACAACATATACATATATCAAATCATTGTGTTATATGCCTAAAACTAATACAGTGTTATATGTCAAATATATCTCAACTTAAATAATATTTCTTAGCTTTGTTCACTGAAAAGGCTTAGAAACAATGACCAGTCAGTAGCACTCAGCACCCCGAGCACAGACTATGGTCTCTAAATATCATTTTCTCCTCAAAGGAGCCATGACTTTGAATGAGTGGCTAATGTCAGGTCTGGGGCAGGAAATGTACAAGATAAATCCGGAATAACTTGTCACATCAGAAGGAAAGAAGCCATCAAAGGCTTCTGGGGTCCTGTCAAAAGGATTCAAAAGACAATACTAGCTAAAGAAGGGATAATTTGAGTATTGATAATAATAGTAACTGCAACGAATTAAAACATATCAAATATCTGTAAGAGTGCAAGGTCATATGTACACTAAAAAGCAAGTCTAATTGATCACCTTTTAAGCCTAACTTTTCTGTACAAATTTATACCTCAGGGAAACCCCAATGGTTGATGAGGGAAGTTTTTCTTTCCCAAAGTATTTCAGTCAGTAAAATAAAGGAGGGGGCTGGGAGGAGGTGGAGTGAATGGGGAGCAAGAGGGGTGGGCTGATGTCCAAACATGTGTGCCTGTACAATGGCATTCGACTCAGAACGAAAGAAGGGGTGGCCACCATGGGTGAACCCCAAACACATGATGTTGAGCAAAATAATCCAGATACAAAAGAATACATTCTGCATGATGCCATTTGTATGAAGTTCAGAAAGAGTCCAAATTCATATATGTCGACAAAAATCAAAGAGATGATTGCCTTTAGGGAGTAGGGACTCCTGGAAGGGGGAATGAGGGAACTTTCTGAAAGTGTTCTATATCTACATTGGCATATTGGTTATACAGGTGTATATAGTTGGCAAAAGTCATCAAAGCATATACATTTACGATATGAATACATCACAGAGTGTGTGTGTATATATATATATATATACATACATATTTTTTTTAATTTTAATTTATTTTTTGGCTGCATTGGGTCTTCATTGCTGCGCGCAGGCTTTCTCTAGTTGCGGCGAGCGGGGGCTACTCTTCATTGCGGTGCGCAGGCTTCTCATTGCGGTGGCTTCTCTTGTTGCGGAGCACAGGCTCTAGGCACGTGGGCTTCAGTAGTTGTGGCTCGCGGGCTCTAGAGCACAGGCTCAGTAGTTGTGGCGCTTGGACTTAGCCACTCTGCGGCATGTGGAATCCTCCCGGACCAGGGATCCAACCCATGTCCCCTGGCTTGGCAGGCAGATTCTCAACCACTGTGCCACCAGGGAAGTCCCCTATATTTTACCTTAGTAAAAATGTTTCAGGACTTCCCTGGTGGTCCAGTGGTTAAGACTCTGAGCTTCCACTGCAGGGGGCATGGGTTCCATCCCTGGTCAGGGAATTAAGATCTCGCATGCTGTGCAATGCAGCTGAGAAATAAAAAGTTTCATAATTTTTTCTTAATTAAGAAGAGAAGAGGGGTAGTGGGCAGTAATTTTGAGAAACTTTTTAAAGTTGATCTCTCCATTCTCTGGGCCAGCTCCACTGGTGGCCTGCTTAGGCTGCCAGTGTGGGATGTTGCTGGGGTTAAGTAGAGGGATCTCAGAAGTTTTCGTGAGCTGGGAGAGGTGTGGTTACTCCATAGAGCTCTGTGGTGGGCTTCAGTGCCACGGAAGGGCTTCAAGCCACCACAGAGCTTGGCTTCAGGCATCCTTGGAAAGCCACAAGCAGTGGTGGTGGAGCCATGGCTGGAAGATGGGAATCCAGGCCCTGCCCTCTGCAGCCTCCAGCCAGAGTCCATGGTGTGTGCGCCTGTCATCGGCTTTTTAGTGGGTCTCGTATTTGTTTAGACTTGTCTAGTTGTCTGGAAGCTGGCGTCATGTGAAATGGGAAATGCTGCTTTCACAATGCTGGCTGAAATTTCACAAACATTGGCATAACAAATTCAAGAGAAGTGTCAACTCCTTGGCAAGGATGGCACTGTTCAAAGGGGGACTGTAGCAACTGAGTCATCTTTGGAGGATATTAGCCTAGAGAAAGAGTCAACAAAAATTCAGAGCCTGGCGGACACCTATGGAATGCTGACGAGTACCAACTCTATCCTGAAGGAGGAAATAATAAAATAATACTTCCCTAATAAAAGAAGTAGATGAAAGATCCAGACACTCAAGAAAAAAGGAGCTGATGGCTGAAGTTGCAAGAATGATCTGGTCACTGAACTAGGAGTCACCACATCACAGTAAATTTTCCAAACAATAACTCCCTGTTGTCCCTCCAGATGGTGGCCTTGGTCTGAAAGCAGGGGCCTCCTGTGCTGCCAGGTCACATTCACCCACCTCCCTCTAATATGTTATCGTCACTCCAGATGCAAGCAGTTACTATAGAGACCTCCTTTTCCTTCTCATCCTCCTCTGGGAAGAGCTTATAGAGCCCCCTTCTTGGGCTGGAGTTTCTCCTCTACCCTCAAATCCTAAAAACAAAAGTGAGTCCCTCTGAAGTTAGTCCAAACTTCAAATGAACCATTGGAACCAACATCAAGAAACTAGAGACTTAAAATCAGGTCTCTTCAAAATGAATTTTAATCTCATTTGTTAGCATTTAAAAAACTTAAAGGGGGAGGCTTCCCTGGTGGCTCAGTGGTTGAGAGTCCACCTGCCGATGCAGGGGACACGGGTTCGTGCTCCGGTCCGGGAAGATCCCACATGCCGCGGAGCAGCTGGGCCTGTGAGCCATGGCCGCTGAGCCTGCGCGTCTGGAACCTGTGCTCCGCAACGGGAGAGGCCACAACAGTGAGAGGCTCCCGTACCGCAAAAATAAAAAACAAAAACAAAAACAAGGGCCATACTTGTGCTCATAATAACAATCAATAGAACTTTAGTTCTCAGAATAGGGTTTGTAAAATTATTTTTATATAAATGTTATAATTAAATTATTTTTACTTAATTTTTCTCTATACATAATATAAATATGATGTTTTATTTAATTATATGTGCAGTTTATCAATAGCATACAATTCCAAGAAGATTCTATAGTTCTTTAGAGGGTCCCAAGCAGGATTGAGCCTGAGCTGTACAGGGTGATAACCATTCAATGACACACATTTTATTGGCTTTCTCTCCTTGCCTGTATCACTCTCCATTTTCTGGGATTACCTTCCAAATAAGTTACATGCACCTGAGAGTATGTCTCCGGCTCTGCTTTCAGGGGAAACTAAGCTAAGACAGACATTGGAATGTACAGCCAGCCACACAGTATATAACTAGGCCCTTCGGGCTGACTTTCCCTTGCCTTCTACTACGAGGGGTGTGGACACTGTCATCAATAAATGAAGCTTAGTCACATCTTTCTGAACTGTAGTCCCCGTTGTTAGAAAGACAGCATGTAATGGGGACAGTGTCATCTCCAGGCAGTGGATGCCTCTGGTCCATGAATTCTCTAGACCCCTCCCATCTTGCCCCCTTTCACACATTCCTGAATGTATCGGTCACATTAAATCAATGAGACTAACTGAGCTGCTCCTTCCTTATTCCACTGTTTCTCTGACATCATCCAGGAAATTACTGGAACCTTTGGTCTTAGCTGTCCCTCAACTGTGGTGCCGTCTCAACCAGTGTCTGCCAGGCTAGTAATTCGTTTTCAGTAGAGAAGTAGCAAGCAGCTACGTTGGGTAATTTTAGGGGCCAAGAGCCTCAATCCTTAAGCCAATCCTGATATACGTCAGAGACCATCTCATTAGAGCATTTATTGCACCCCATCAATCTTGTGGTGCGATAAACAAGACCGAGCAGAGCACAGCATAGAATACCAAGCATGAACACTGTCTTTTTTTTTTTCTTTTTAATCACCTGTAGCCTTTCAGGCCAACATATGCTTCTCTGAACTGAGAGCTTCGGAAGTAGCATAAATGTTAGTTGCAAGCATCTCTGGGACTTATGCTCACAGGCCTTTAGATTGCCAATAAAGGCGATCTTGTAGAGACATTCTTAAAAGTCTAGTGATTTTTGGCTCTCTGTTCTTATTTAAGAGAGAAACACCAAAAATGGCTTGGAAACTTGGCCAGGATGTTAACTAGTGGCTTCACTGTACAGTTTACTGTAGATCTGTACTCAGGCCTTACTTCGTAGATGCCCAAATGTTAGCGTCTGTAGGGTTTTTTTCTCTTGGGCTAGTTTTCTGTTTGTTTGTACTGTTGTTATTGTTCTGTATTTCAGGAGAGAGTGTAAGCCTGGCTGCTATTATTCTAGGAGTTGAGTAAGGGCAGGGGACTAAAGTTCTCACAACTCAGTATGTAAAATTTAACTCTACCTCCCTATTTTACCTTTTGTCTTACTTCCCTGAAATATTCCTGAGGCTAGAGCTCTGTTTCGATTTTTCCAGTGAGAATACCTGGAATGTCTTCCTCTGTTGGGGTGGGAAAGGTTTAGGTGCCTGGCTATGCAATGTTAGGGCTGGCATCTAGAGAGCTAGCTGCTTTTTATTAGACTTTCAACTAATCTTGTTTTTAATCCACACCCCATTCAAAGTGACAGGTGCCTCCAATTCTGCAGCCGTTCTTGTCTTGCTTTATGGCTTTTCCGGGTGCAGATGCTTAAATTTCAGCTTTCTCTGCTTTTTTAAGTTTCCACTTGTCCACCTGCTTGCCATTTTCCAAGTTGTATTCTAGCAGCAAATCACCTATCTGAAAAGACTACCTATCTCAGCCTCCTTTGCATATAGTTCTGGCCAAAGGGGAAATGCTATGAGAAACATCAGGAATGGCCCCTTAACGGGATTTGATTCGGCTGTGGAGCACATCCTTTTATCCTTCTCTTCTCCCTTCCTCCTACTGCCTGGAATGTGGACATGATAGCTAGAACGCCAGCAATTATCCTGAACTCATGAGGGAAGCTTGAGGAAGGAAGCCACATACTGAGGATGACAGAGCAGAAATATAGGAGCCTTGGTCCCTGGTGGCTGTGGAGTTACCCCAGACTAACGGCGGACTTCTTTTATACTAACAGTAATTCTGATAAATTCTATCATGTACAATTTCCTTCAAAAGAGGGGGAAAGACTATGATACATTGATAATTGTGTACATTGCATTACTGAGTACGTTGCCGACAGGACAGAACTTCCTTTCTGACCAGGAGGATAAAAATAGACTTCTCTCTCCCTAACAATTTTACATATCTAGTGATTGGAAGAATTTCCAATAGACTGACTCATACCTCCTTTCCTTTTAGTCTTTGTATATATGGTGCCATCCACTGCAGGATGAAGTCACATTGCAGTGTAACCTCTGGCCCTGCACCTTTACATGACAGGATCCCAGGTGAGTTGGCACAGAGGGCAGTAGGAATATTCCTGGGAGCCATTTCTATTCCTGGATGGCTAGCAATACTTACCTCTACACAGAAATACTGCACCACACATAATCACATTCCACGAAACCCAAACCAATGTATGCTCAGTTCAACTTCCCATTAACTGGATCCCATTAACTGGCCACACTGTGGCCATTCCAATGTGACATGACTAAGGGAAGTCTATCAGAAGGAACATCAGAATGGAAGGAAATAGAGGTCTTAACTGATCGTGATGGAAATATCTTCGGCGAATTTTACTCAAACATATAACCACATGAGATCATTTCTAGGCCCTTAATGGGCTTGGAAGGAGTCTGTGTAAGTGAGGGACCCTGAAGCTTAAGCTCCATTAGCTTCACAGTATATTTGCCTTGGGTAGGACAGGTGGAATAACATTTAACAAACAGGAACACTTAGTTTATTTATGCTGTGGCAACCACAGTACCAGGAGAAACAACAGTCACTATGCCCAAAATTTCTTGTGTTGAATGGGACTTGGGGACATTCTTTTATTCACAAACCCCACACTTCTCTGTGGTCTTAATCACTGGCTTCTGCATAAATTCCTCCCATATTTCACTTCTGTTTCTCCTTCTTTTTTTTTTGTGGTTGCAGGAACTTCAAACTGTGAGGTCTCATCCTCTTTGTTGGACCTATTTCCAAGTATCTTGCTGACCAAGACACATTCTTAGCAAATGAGTCATGTTTACCTAAACCTGCTAATTCAGTACAATTTATTTCTAACTTATTAATACACAAAGTAGTTTTCAAACACATATATCCACATGATGCTTTAATCCTTTATATAACTTCTATCCAGATATATCATGCAAAATTTTATACTCAGAAAAGTTCCATGTTTTATATACTTATTAATTTTATAAATTTCCTCAGAATATATTCTTCTTTTGATCAATTCTACACTTCATTATAAGTTAAAGAAAATGGCAGTGTAGCAATGGGACGGTGGATAATTTCTCTGGTATGAGTAGCAGAGGCTAAAAGTAGAACCATTACTACAGTACTTTCACCTGACAGAGCGGTCGATATTTTTCGTAAGATTTTTCCTCTGGATTGTTCTGCCAGCTTTTTAGGTTTTTCAACCTCCACAGGCTTGCTGTACTATCAGGATCGTGGGTTGGTTTAGCTGATTCTCTGTAGAGAATAACTGCTAATAATTGCTGTTTCAGAAAACAAGTCAACCAAAGTTAACTAACAAACACTTGCTGAGATTCTATATTGATTTAAAAATATACAATAAAGCTAACGGAAATATTAGTACTGTCCAAAAGGGACATAAGAAGCACTTTATAGAGAGAATTTAGGAATTTGAAACTAGATTCTAGGCTAAGGTTTGAGGAGTTTGTTTATTTCCCAGTGCTTGGCTTAGCAGCTACGATGCATCATCCTATTGTGCAATGTAGACACTCAGGTTTAATATGATCTCACGTAAAACTCATTTAGCCATTAATTGAAAATAGACAGATAGGCTGGTCACGGATTGGCAATTTTGGCCTTTTTACTTATTTAATTTAGCCTAGTTTGTTTTCTTCAACTTCACCTTCATTGTGCATTCCTGGGTTAAAAAAATGCATATTTGTTTGTGTGTTTAATTGTATTTATTGCATTTAATTTTAAATGCAATACATTTTAATTTAAAAAATAAAGCTATTTAAATAAGACTACAGCAGTAGTAACATTTCACAGCTGCAAAATGTCTCCTTATTCCCCCTCTTTTTCTCTGTCTCCCCTTCATACACATTGCATTGTTTCTCTTAATAGTTTCTTTAGTACTCTAAAATTATGTGGTATAAGGTCTATCTCTTTTAATGATGAATATAAACCTTGGACATTTCAGTGTAGAAACTTTGACTTCAGGCCTTTTATTCCCACTTCAAATATAATTTTGGTTCACTTCCATTCAGTGGTATACACTGTTCCACAATTAACTTTGTTCTGTGCTAAACTCTGGTACTAAATGTTATGTTCAAATCTGGGCTTCAAAGCTTTCAAAGCAACATGACAGATCCATATTACATGTCCTCATGATTGCAGATCTCGGCATGGTCAAGTGTTCCTGGAGAAAGAAACTGACCTCTTGGCAACAACAACTCTTGGGTGAAATTATAAACTAATTTTGGACAAGAAAAAAAACAAGAGCATCAATTGCTGCCATTTGGTATGAATTAGACAATGATAAAATATTTGTTTTTGTGAAATGATAATAGAAGTGACAGTCTAGATTTTTAAAAATTGGCCAGCTATCATATTTGCCTGAAAAAATTAAAATATTGAATGAAATATCTCTTTTCTCATAATTCAGCTTGACTAAATTTTTCTCCTAAGCCATATTAATTTATAACAAATGAAGCTAGTTTTAGTGAAGCTGAGTAGCTTATAATAATAACAATAATTAAATTTTGTTAGTTGACATAAAATGTATTAGAGCAAATAGGACTGTGAAATGCAGCTTTTGAGGAACACTTTAACCTGATTCATATTTATCACTATGAAAAAACATGAAATTTCAAGGAATGATCTCTTGAAAGGAAATGAACATTTTCAATTCTAATGTTATCATAAATGTATATTAAGAATTTTTAATTTCTCAAGAAAAATACTCGGGAAGCCCTTATGAAAAATTTATCTAATTCTGTTAGGTGTTTACCATACGTGTCTCTTTTTAGAAATACTTATTATTATAGCCTATAATGAAATATCAGAATAAATCATCTGCTTTACTGATATGTAGTTAGCTTGGACTGCTGGTGTTTGGTATGTGTTATGGACTGAACTGTGTTCCCCCAAATTCATAGGTTTAAGCCCTGACCCCCAGTGTGATTGTCTTTGGAGATAGGACCTTTAGGGAAGTAATAAAGGTTAAATGAGGTCATAAGGATGGACTCCTTATCTAATAGGATTGGTGTCCTTATAAGTAGAGGAAAAGACACCAGATACATCTCTTTTTCTCTTTCTCCCCCCTACTCCCTCTCTTCCTCCCCAGCAGAGATGGAAGGTCATTTGAGGACAAAGTGAGAAAATGGCTGTCTGCAAGCCAGGAAGAGAGGCCTCACCAAATACCAATCCTGACAGCAACTTGATCTTGGACTTCTAGCCTCCAGAGCGGTGAGTAAATAAATTTCTGTTGTTCAAGCTACCTAGGCTCTGGTATTTTGTTATGGCAGCCTGGGCAGACTAATATAGTAGATAAAGGCACAGTACAGACATAAAAGGGCTGTACATTTTATAAAATTCTGAATCTGCAGATTGGCAAGGTCTGATGTGATGCACAGTGTGGAGATGGCAGCACCAGATTCACCCTGGAAAGCATCAAAATACCACTTTCGAACAGAGGCGATATTTCCAGTTAAAACATTACAACATAAGTAATTTGATGGTGGTGATGCATCGACTTCATTCAGCTGGCCACTAAATTACAGATGCTAACAGTATTTCAAGAACTGCAGAAGAGACTGGGGACTTGCAATTTCTATTGTTGTTGATATTTCGATTACTGTAGAAATTCTATTATTTTCTTTCAAAGCACTTTGGATGCCTGGACTTTTGCAAATGGAGAGATGCAAGGCAAGGGCTTGATACTCTTATAATTAACATTTTTGAGTGCTTACATGATTATACATGGCAGGCCCTGTTACATAAACTGACTTTGTTTAATTCAGATAACAACCTACCTGTGAGATTGCTATATAGGGACCATTACTTCCATTTTACAGATGAGGAAATGTTTACGATGTATTACATTTAAAGATCAGAGGGACTTCCCTAGTGGTGCAGTGGTAAAGAATCTGCCTGCCAATGCAGGGGACACGGGTTCGAGCCCTGGTCTGGGAAGATCCCACATACCGCGGAGCAACTAAGGCCGTGAGCCATAACTACTAAGCCTGCGCATCTGGAGCCCGTGCTCCGCAACAGGAGAGGCCGCGACAGTGAGGGCCTGAGCACCGCGATGAAGACTGGGCCCCGCTCGCCGCAAATGGAGAAAGTCCTCGCACAGAAACGAAGACCCAACACAGCCAAAAAAGAAATAAATTTAAAAATGCGAACTCAACTATAATGTTACCATAACCACTGATATTCAAATGTTCTCAGCTACTTCTTAAGCTAAGCTAGGAACTATCCCTAGAGTTGAGCAGAGTCCCCTGAAACCTTTTAACTTGGAAATCACCATGCTATGGGAGAAATACCTACAGCACTTGGAAAGGCTTTGAGGTTCTCGCAGGCACTTCTTTTTCAATAAGCCACTTTACTGAGGTATGAATGACATACAAAGAGCTATACATATTTCATGTATATGACTTGATGATTTTGGATATAAGTATATACCAGTGAAACCATCACCACAATCTATGCCATAAACATATCCGTCACCTTCAAAAGTTTCCTCCTGCCTTCTTTATTATTATTAATTTTTGTGATAATGACACTTAACATAAGATCTACTCTCTTAGCCAATTCTTAATATTGTCAACACAGGCACTATGCTGTTCAATAGAAAAGGACTTTTTCATCTTGCATAACTGAAACTTTGTACCCTTTGACCACTTCTCTCCAGCCACTGAACCCTCTAGCTTTGCTCCCGTTTCAATTTAACCAAGTGCCAGAAGCTTATTTTGTGTCATATTAACAAACAGTAAATATTTTAAATGTTATCTAGTAAAAAGACTTAACTTGGCTTTTGTATCTTTTCTGGTCTGCTACAAGTTTCCACCAGTGTCTCCTCTTTCCTTATTTTGGTCTCACACTTTGTAGCAAAACAGAAGAGGAAGCACTTTATGTAGAAGACCTTTGGGAACACTGTAATTGCATTTTTCCTAATCAGTTTTATTGGATATTTCCAGTTTGCTTCCTATTTCATGTTCCATCATACCTCTAATTGTTAGATGTTTCCTAATTTTTAGACCACACATTTTAAACTTTACTTATGGCTCTTCATTACCACATCTTTTATAAAACATCTTGAGTATTTTAAAGTACCCTGTGACCATCCACGTAATCCATTCCTGCTAGCAATGTAAAATAAGTAACACCAAAATAACTGAGAAGTTTGAGAGATGAATCCTTAGTAGATACGCACATGGTGAAAGTGTACACATTGCTTAAGAGAGGACTCTCTTGAAGGACCTTCAAGCACTGCATTGGGTCCAAGTTCTAAATGTTGTATCAAGAAGGGCAGGGGAGCCAAAAAAGTTCTCTCCATTTTCCCAAACCATAAACTTAGGAGAGAAATGTTCTCATCCAGCAAGCCGGGCTGTGTCTTCACAGTGTTGTAGTCAACCAGCCTCAGGGAATCAGGCAGAGGAGAAGCCTTTCCTCTGAGAGAACCTCACTGTCCTCATTTCAGTAACGGTTATGTTCAGCAGAGCAGCTAATCTCATTGCCAAGAGGGAGGGAAGTCAAAGAGAGCCTCAAGTAACTTAGTACCAGGACATTCCAGGCTTTAAAATAGCTGCCTTTACCTCATGGGCCATTTGAAGAAATCTATACAGAATTTGAAAACAAGCTGTAATAGAACCTTACCCAACAGAAGCAAGGTCTCGTCAGACATTTTTGTTCATTTCCTTTGCTTTTATTTTCCAGAGTTTCTTCCTCACCTTAAGTTATTTCCTGCCTACTCACTCACTCCCCGGATGGTTTAATTCTCTTCTGGGTATAACCATTATGCATAGTAGATACATGGACATGCACTGTTCCTTAGCTCCTCCACTTTCCTTAGCGCCACTGCTAGTCTTTTGGATGGTGGCATCCACCTCCTCTAACACACATCCATCCACTGGCCCCTTACCTCCCATTGCCCCTATGTGGTTGAATGATTTTACCATCCACCCAGCCGTTCACACTAGAAAACTCAGTCATCCTGCCTCCTTTTCTCCATCATGTCCCCTTCCTCCAAACACATTCCATCAGACATCAGGTTTGGCCACTTCTGTCTGTGGAATGTTTCTGGATTCCAGGGACTTTGCAGGAAGCTTTTAGCTTGTCTCAGCTCAAAGTCTCTCTGTTTCCATTTATCTTCCACATTGTCATCAATTACTCTTCTGGAACAAAAATCTGGTTTTACTTTTCTCCTGCTTAATAACATTCGATAGTTATCCACTGTCTGGATAGAGTTTTATCTCTTTAACAATGTATACAGAATTCCTCTATGTCCCTTCCCCACCCCATCAAAATTCACCTTTCTCCCTACCTGTTCTCTTGGTTCACTGCTTTCTGCCAAATGACAGCCAGCTTTCCCAACACCTTAGCCCAGAAGTGGTTTCTTTTTTTTTCTTTTTTAAATATTTATTTATTTGGCTGCATCGGATCTCAGTTGCAACACGTGGGATCTTCCTTGCAGCATGTGGGATCCTTTAGTTGCGGCATGCGGGATCTAGTTCCCTGACCAGGGATTGAACCTGGGTACCCTGCATTGGGAACGTGGAGTCTTAACCACTGGACCACCAGGGAAGTCCCCAGAAGTGGTTTCTTTTTTCTCTTTTTTAAAATAAATTTTATTTATTTATTTATTTATTTATGGCTGCATTGGGTCTTCATTGCTGTGCGTGGGCTTTCTCTAGTTGCGGTGAGCAGGGGCTACTCTTCGTTGTGGTGCGAGGGCTTCTCATTGCGGTGGCTTCTCCTGTTGTAGAACACGGGCTCTAGGCATGTGGGCTTCAGTAGTTGTGGCTCGCGGACTCTACAGAATAGGCTCTGTAGTTGTGGCGCACGGGCTTCGCTGCTCCGCAGCATGTGGGATCTTCCTGGACCAGGGCCCGAACCTGTGTCCCCTGCACTGGCAGGCAGATTCTTAGCACTGCGCCACCAAGGAAGTCCCAGAAGTGGTTTCTTAATGTGCTATCTAGTTTTTCATTCCATTTCTTTTTCTGGGTTCTCAACATATTTTTGTCTTCTCATTTAGGTCATGCTTTGCAAGACTATGTTGAGGATTTTATTTTATTCTAATTAAAATAATATCAACCATATCCAAGTCTGTTGTCTTGCCAAAAAGCGTTCTGAATCTGAAGTCCAGAATAATATCCAGTCTAGTCTTGTACAATTTGGCTAGTATTTCAGCCATGGACAACGTTGCTTTCCTAAGGTAAAGGAAATAATTGATCTACTATCCCCACCAAAGCACTCATTTGTCATGAATTTGCTGTCCTTAAAGTTATGGAGTTGGGTGTCATGGCGGCTGGTTTTCTGAGCAGTGAGAGAAGAGGTATCTTTCTACTTTAAAAACCAGTTCTTTGATGAGAATTCTTTCTACCCACCTTCCCTCCAAAGCAAAGGTCAAAATTAACACCTTAATACTGAACTCTGGGTATTGTATTATTTTTTTCAGATATAGCATCTACTAAAGGAAGAGAAGTATTCTCCATTTTTTTAATGTTTCTGGTAAAAAGAATTACAGGCTCCTTAGTAGCAGCACATAGAGGTAGACAGTTGTATGAACATTATGGATACAAATGAAAGTGATAGTAAGAATTACTGAGTTGATCAGATTCAAGAAAGCCATATGTCCTACTCTATCAACTTCCAGAAGCCATTCTTCCTGCCTCTCAACTCCCAGAGGTAAAGGACTGAGAAGTCTGGGGAGAAGCATCACACTGATACACACAGTATCTGCAGGCAGTTGGCATAGTTGAGTGGTTAACTGCTACCATTACTCAATTAGCTTATTAGATTCAAAAATAATCAATCAACAAACATTTATTGACGAGGAAGGGCTGTATCACCACCGCACCATGTTAGGTGTTGGGGAATACAGTGAGAAAGCAACGGAGTTTAAAGACTGGAGGGGAAGATACATATTGAACAAATTATCACAATTTATTAAATAAATTAATTTAAGGATACAATAAGTAAGAAATACAGGCTGCCAACAATGGAAAACTAACACATACATGCATGCATGTGCATACACACAGAACAGAGCTTGAAATGAATCTATCTTTTCTCTACCTCAAGTGACAGCTTTATTAATTCATAACACGTAATATAAACAGCAGCTTCTATATAGAATTTATATGTACCCCTTTTCTGTTGTTTATAGCTGCCTGATAAGAGCAAGCAAACACGGGTACTACTGATGGCAACAGGCAGGGTTGCTGCAGTAAATTTATTCAAACTGAGTGATATTTATGGGTTCTCATGCAAATAGACAAGCTGTAGATGCATTTAAGAATTTGGATGTCTACTTACATAAACAATAGAGCACGGTGGCTGAAAGTAGCCCACTGGAGCCAGACTGGCCTCTGTTCCATACTGGATCCACTACTTAATAGCTGTGTAATCTCAGACAGTGCATCTGTAAAGTGAAGATAAATAATCACATTAACAACCTCATTGGTTATTATGAGAATTAAATGAGTTAATGCTCGTAAAGCACTTAGCACATGTTAAGCTCCTGCCACAGAGTAAGTGCTCTACAAATGCCACCTACTGTATTTGCTCAAACAAGGCCATTTTTTAGCCAACTATCTGAACACAATAATACTGAATCTCATAGTCGTAGAGGGGATTTTTGCGGAAGTGTATCTCAGTAAGGTTTATTAAGCATAGACAAGGGGGTCAGGAATTTAATACCACATTTGTTGTCTTTAGAGCTGCGTTTCAGTTAGGGTGTTGCCTGAGAATGACAGTATTTTCTGATTTAGAATGTGACATTTACTCTGATATTGTTAATATGTGTAGTAGTTAAAAATAGTAGTAGATAGTCTTCATGTATGTTAGCTTCCTATAGACTTATTTTGAAAAAATACATTTGTCTTATTATATGAATATATTGTGTTCCATTTAACCAAATTGTAACAAATGAAGGAAAGAGGTGATAGAGTATGAAATGTTGATGGAAGCTTTTACTATGTGGAACACCTTAGAATATAAATTTCTACAGTGCTATTAATAGTTATATCATCAACAACATTTTTTCAGACTTTGTGCTTCACTCTGGAGAAAAGAGTACGGCATCTTGAATTTCTTCACTGGGTAATTTAAAACCGAGTTATAATGTGGACACCAACTGCACACATGTTACTTGAGTTCAGCATCAAAGTTGTAAACGAAAATAGTAAATATGCTCTCTCTCAAAGCTGTTACTATTTAACAAAACATATTCAAATCAACAAAATAGTATGAATATATATGACCATAAATGTTTTTATTAACTGTTTTGGGCTTTTTAAAAAACCTCATTTTAAATACTTAATTCTAATTCTACTCTACTCAAGTAGACTATAATAGCGAATACATATCTAGTGCTTACTATTTACATTCCAGCTGCTGTTCGAGTTACTAGTAAGTTCTGATTCTAATAAGAAAGCCATATACAGCAGTTTCAGCTTTTATGTAACACAGTAACCTCAGGGAGAAGAAAGTGAGGGCGTTCCGAAAACTTAACTACGTAGTCTATAGACCAGTGTTCTTTGTAAAACATTTATATCGACACCCAGTTTTAGGAACTAAAACCCTTGTATAAATTTGTATTACTATTCTAAAAAAAAAAAAATTGTATTACTATTCTAGAAAGGAGAGTGCCGTTTTTCAGGGGACTGTATTCCACTTGGTCTGTCTCTGAGGCCTATTAACCAATAAAACCGTTCTATTCTGCTGCTCTGGGACATAAGCAACAACGAAAAGGAGTAATGACCTTAGACCATAAATAAGTTGTCAGGACAGCCAAGGGGACGAAGGAGAGACGATTAGCGACAAGACTCGGATTCCTCCCAGCGACCGGCGGCAGAAGGGGCGGAGCACGTTTCCGGCGAGGCGCTGGAGGCGGGGCGCGGGGGCTCGGGGGGTGGGTCTCCCGGGAGCTGCGGAGACAACCTGCGCAGGGAACGCCGGGCATGTGCGCAGACTCAGTCGGCCGCCGGGAGGGAGCGACCTAGCGGGCGGTCGGGAAGAGCGCTGACCGGTCACCGGCTGTGAGCACGATGAGACCCGGAGAGGAGAGGCCGGTGGAGGGGGGCGCCTGCGCCGCCGTCTTCGAGGTGGAGCTGCTGAAGCTGCGCGCGGCGGAGTGCATCGACGAGGCGGCCGAGCGCCTGGGGGCCCTGAGCCGCGCGATCTGGAGCGAGCCCGAGCTGGCCTACGAGGAGCACCATGCCCACGACGTGCTCACGCGCTTCTTCCAGAGCGAGCGCCCGGCCGCGTCGTGGGTGGTGCAGCCGCACTACCAGCTGGTCACGGCCTTCCGTGCCGAGTGGGGGCCGACGCGGGGCTGGGCGGCGCCGAGCCCGCTGCACCTGGGCTTCCTCTGCGAGTACGACGCGCTGCCAGGCATCGGGCACGCCTGCGGCCACAACCTGATCGCCGAGGTCGGGGCGGCGGCCGCGCTGGGCGTCAAGGGGGCCCTGGAGAGCCTCCCTGGGCCGCCTCTGCCAGTGAAGGTGAGGTGGGGCGCAGGCTTGGGATTCCCATCGCCAGCCCAGGCCGGGACCGACCCGAGAAGGGCGGGAGCCGGCGCTTCCCGTGCGCCTCCGTCCCTTCCCACCCCGGGGCAGGTGTAGGGGACAGCACTCGACGTCCTGGCTTTTTCTAGTAGGCAGAACCCCTGGATCAAAGTCAGTAGTGCATGAGTTGCCGACCTAGCGACATTTTGCAGATTTTTGCTTTTTCTCTCTTGCGTAGTTGTAAACAATTGAGTGAACTCTCTCCCTTAGGAAAGGACTTAGAACCAAGCCTGGTTTTCGTGATGGCTTGTTTTTGGTAACGGGCAATCGCAATTTGCTGACAAGGTTGTGCAATCTCTGGGAGGTAGTTATAGGGATACCTGTAGACCCTCTTCGTTAGCCTCCAAAAAATCTTTTGTTTGTGGCAGTCCTAGGAGCTGTTGTGATTAGAATCATTGGAATTTGGATAGGAAATGTTCAGTCGTTAGAACTACAAAACCTCTAGAAGTATACAAAAAATGGGAAGAGAGTGAACATTAACTACATGATCCTTAAGTCTTAAAGTTTATTTCGCGATTTTAAGATATAAAGTGTTTATGTTAGCCACAGGGCAAGTTTAACCTTGTGTTACTCTGTTTTTCCAGGTGGTATATTCTTTCTGTGGGCTAAGATTGAATCACCACTGCTCAGGTTAAGGGGAAGACTAATGTTATATTTTAATATTCTTTAGCCCATTTTTTCCAGTGTCAGTAACCTTTCTCTTTTATCCTTACAGTTCCATCTTTTGTGGCTTTTTCTCTTTAGCTGCCTTCTCTTTTCTGCCTCTGGGCCTTGTTTTTCATCTGGCTAGGTTTTTGTTTTGTTTGGGGGAGGAGGTGTCCTTTGCCATTGCCTGAAGCACTGGAGAGATTTAGCTTTAACCAGGTTTATGAAAGGTTCAGAGAAGTCAACAAGATTTAACCTGAAAAGTCATCAGATTTCATGAGTCAAGGGTTAAGAGTAAAAAGCAGTTTAAGAGTTTGGGTGCTTTATAACTTCTGACAAATGCAAGACTTTGGGAAATACACACACTTCTGATTTTGAATGGTAATACTCAGTTTTAGTAAGGTTATCTGTCTTATCTGAAAATGGAATTTATGTTGATTCTCTTTGCAAGCCAAGAACTTTTCCAACTTGTTTCATTGTGTTCTTATACGTGACCTTGAAAGTATATTAGTTGTTTATAATTTTTCTTTGCTTTTAAAAATTGTTTGAAGAAGTTAAGTTTAAATATCAAAGTAAAATGTTTATTCTGTAAAGTTCTCTTTTGTTTAATTAGGTGTTTGGTGACCAATAAATCTGCCTGGTTGAGCTGGTGGAATCGAATTAGTAAGTTTGTGTAATAGTTGGCCGTTTCTAACCGTGGTATTAAGATTTATTCAATGCTTTTCATAAAGGATGAATGCGTTAAGACCTTCTAAAGAGGTAGTTTGGTAAGGAAACAGAGTTCGGGCCTGAAGGTCAGGGTATCTAATCCCAGCTCTGCTTTAAGCCTTGCTCTGTGATCTGGGGCAAGACATTTCACTCCATGCCTCAAAACCACCCTTCCTAAAATGATGATACAGATCGCTCACCTACCTCACAGGGTTGTTGTGAGGATAACTAATAAGTAACTAGAAAGTTCCTTACCAGTAAAAGGCTTATGAATAATTATATACACATATACTAAAAGACAGTCAAAAATAAGCTTTAAGAAGTAAGTCCTAAATAATTTTGAGGAACTTAGTATATAGTACTTATCTCTTTTCATCTTTGACATTAGTTCTATAAAATTGTGTTATAAGATTGGGAAAACTTTCCTATAGAGGCTTTAGTACATACTTTGAGCCAAATTGGTATAATAATGTCAATTGCAAGTTGTGGTGAATTTAGCATGGTAGACTTATGCCCACTGCCTTATTTGAGTCAGAGAACAAAACCTCTCTTCGTAGTTTGATTTAGATTGTGAATACATATGCAAGGGAACCTGACTGATATTGCCTGCTAGGATTTTTTTGTTGCTCTGACACAGGTATTTCTTTCTAGGTAATTGTTCTGGGAACCCCTGCAGAAGAAGATGGTGGTGGCAAAATTGATTTAATCGAAGCAGGGGCTTTTAAAAATCTTGATGTTGTTTTTATGGCCCATCCATCTCAAGAGAATGCTGCTTATCTACCTGATGTGGCTGAACATGAGTGAGTAATCAAGTTGAAATAAACTTCGTAGTGGAAAACAGGCTATTAGAATACTTTAGTGACTTAACTGGAGGCTAAAACTCCGTACTTCTGCATTTAAAAAGTAAATTGAAAAAAAACAGTAAATTGAAAAAAAACAGTAAATTGAAAGATAATGATGTGATATTTGATTTCCATTGAACGACATTTGGTAGGCCCCTTCTAATTGAGATTTAATATGGTGTTCATAATTGAACTGTTAAAATACTGCCTAAAAAGCGTAAGAATAGCAAACAATATGTTGACATGTATGTTCTATTTTGAATTGAGAGGAATCTGGTTTCTGGACAATGTCTGTCCTTTGATATGGAGTTGCATTTGCAGCTGAATAGATCTGCAAGAGACAACTTTGTTAGTCTTGGGAAGAAAACACACTTCTCTAGTTTACTTATTTTGAGCTCTTTGCAAAAAGGATAAATTATGTTCCTGACGAAAAAATACAGAAACTGACTAGCTGTGGATTTGATTGGAATTTGCCAATATATCCTTTTCTGATTCGTCTGGTGCTGAAACTTTTTTTTCTTTTTTATCTTTCTCTATGTTGAAAAGCTCACTTTTTTTGGTACCTAGGAGCATGCATCATTTAAGTGGTTTAAATTTTTTACATCAGAAATTTCAACCATAATATTTAATGGTCCAGTTAGGGGTCTGGTCCCAAGGAGCCATGGCTCAGCTGCTTGAGGAAAACCCCATGTTCTCCTCTACAGTAGCCTGGGAGTAATCGCAGAACCACCCCAGCAGTGCTTCTAGATTGTGTGTTCAGTTATCCTGCATTTCTCTGCATGCCTTGTTTTCAGAGGGTGACTATTTTAACTGTTCTGGTATTTTTGGTCTTATCACCAGGAATTGGTATTGTGACAGTAGGAAGAATCTTTCAACTTCCGTTTCAGGGATGCTGTACAGTAGTACACCTCTGGAAAACCTTAGAGGTTAGAAACCTCTGCCAATGCCTCTGGCTAGAAGGGACCAGTGGCTGCAGGCAGGCTTCCCAGTCCATTAGCCTTCTAGGATTTAGGTTTAGGTAGGCTTCTTGGCCTTGATTCTGAAGTCAGTCCATTGGGCCTCAGGCCTTTTCTTAATATCTGGCTTCTTAGATTTTTCATTTGCCAACTTTTAAGATGGAAAAGAGAGCAAGAACAAAAATTTAATTTAAAAAATTACTAATCTATTCATGCTAAAAATCTGTAACAATAAATAAGATAAAGCACTATGTCCCTATTAATCACCTTTTTTCACATCCAGTCCCTTTTCTAGAGATATATATTCTCCCAGGACTTTGGGGGTATATTTATAGACATAAAATAGGTACATGTATAAATTAAATCTTAAAGGAGGATTTTCCCCCCTCTGAAATAGTCTGCTAAATATATTGTTGATCTGGCTCTTGCTTTTTAAAATTAAACAATGTGTCTTGAATATCATTCCATATCAGTTTTTTTTAAATGTTCTTTTTTTAAAAAATAAATTTATTTATTTATTTATTTTTGGCTGTGTTGGGTCTTCGTTTCTGTGCGAGGGCTTTCTCTAGTTGCAGCGAGCGGGGGCCCCTCTTCATCGCAGGCCTCTCACTATCGCGGCCTCTCTTGTTGTGGAGCACAGGGTCCAGATGCGCAGGCTCCGCAGTTGTGGCTCACGGGCCCAGTTGCTCCACGGCATGTGGGATCTTCCCAGACCAGGGCTCGAACCTGTGTCCCCTGCATTGGCAGCCTGATTCTCAACCACTGCACCACCAGGGAAGCCCTTAAATGTGCTTTTTAAGCCTAAAATACTAATGCTGATATAAAACAGGCATTAACATTTCTTTTCCTGTAGTTTATTGTGCTTTAATTGTACATAGATTTGAACCCTAGAAGAAATGGTGCTAGAGCCATTTTCATAAAGGACATCTTTTTCCATTTTATAATATTTATCACCAGTTTTGTTAAAATTCCAGTTTCTGAGTGATGGTGATAGATATAGATTGAGGAAATAACAAGTATCTTAAAATTTAAAATACATATTTGGATTTTGTTTTTTAAATAGAATGTTTGGAATCAGTAAAGAAATGCCATGAGCCTCCTGAATCTAGCTCATTAAAAAAAAAAAAAGTCGAGTGACTTTTTTTTTTTTTTTTTTTTTTTTTTTTTTTGCGGTACTTGGGCCTCTCACTGTTGTGGCCTCTCCCGTTGCGGAGCACAGGCTCCAGACGCGCAGGCTCAGCGGCCATGGCTCACGGGCCTAGCCGCTCCACGGCACGTGGGATCTTCCCGGACCGGGGCACGAACCTGTGTCCCCCTGCATCGGCAGGCGGACTCTCAACCACTGCGCCACCAGGGAAGCCCTAGAGTGACTTTTTAATAATTTAAATGTGGGTACTATTAATCAGGCTTAAAAAGTGTTATCCAAACAAGTCACCATTATTAATTTTTTTTCTTTTGGAGTTATCAGACAAGGCCATGAGTCATGTGTTCAAAGAGTTAAAAAAACAAATGGAGGCAAGTCATCTTTATAAATAACTATTTAATATACAATCCTTTCTCTAAACCTTATTGTTTTTTATTGTATCTGAGTGGACTGGTATGAGAACTATTGGGAAGTGGAAAAACAATTTATAAAATTTTAAGGGGGATGTCCCTGGTGGCGCAGTGGTTAAGAATCCTCCTGCCAGTGCAGGGGACATGGGTTCGAGCCCTGGTCTGGGAAGATCCCACATGCCACGGAGCAACTAAGCCCGTGTGCCACAACTACTGAGCCTGCACTCTAGAGCCCATGAGCCACAACTACTGAACCTGAGTGCCACAACTACTGAAGCCCGCACGCCTAGAACCCATGCTCCGCAATAAGAGAAACCACCACAATGAGAAGCCCGCGCACCGCAACAAAGAGTAGCGCCCACTCACCGCAACTAGAGAAGCACACGTGCAGTAACGAAGACCCAACCCAGACAGAAATATAATTAATTAATTAATTTTTAAAAAACTTTTAAGGTATTAGTGATACAGGTATTCTGGAACATTAATAAAATATTGGTCAGGAACAACTGACTTAACGCTAGAATATTTTGTAATACTGTGAATATAATCTGATTTTTAGAGGTTATCTTAACCCATTTCAAATGTCACCTTCTTTCCGTCTTTCCTTGACCTTTCCCCACCTTTAAGACAGAAAGAATTATTTGAGTTTTTGTAGACCTTTGATATAGAGCTATCACAGTACAGTGTAGAAGGAGACAGGAACCATCTCTTTTGTAATTCCAGCGCTTAATACAGTATTGCATTGTTCGTTTAAATTGAATTGTGTACAGATTTAATTTGTACAGGAGCTCGATTGAGCAAAGTTCTTTTTCTCTGTTTTTTTGGAATGCCTTCTTTGTGTTAGTCACTGTATTACATAATAATAAACTAAAACTAAGGTATGTAAATTGCTGTATTATTGCTACAAATTAATTCAGCAGTGTGAATTAATTTTGAATAATAGTTGGGTAGTTCTAATTACTTGGATTTTCTTACTTTGGTGATATTGAAAAAAGTAATTCCGAATGATGTTTTATTTCCTAGTGTGACTGTGAAGTACTATGGAAAAGCATCTCATGCTGCTGCTTATCCCTGGGAAGGACTAAATGCATTAGATGCTGCTGTCCTTGCCTACAGCAATCTGTCTGTGTTAAGACAACAAATGAAACCTACCTGGAGAGTTCATGGTACGAATGTCAAATACTTTGGGTAATAGATGGCGCTTAATATATTTCAGTGCAATATTATTCCTTAATATTTGATTAAAAAAACATTTGGGAACATTTTATGTACTTTATGAATATTCCAAAAATTTTTAACATTTTCAGAAATTCCTGGGACAGGATACTAGATGTTCATTTATGTGTGGGTAAGAAGATAGTTAAGATTATTTGTACATAAATAGAATG
The DNA here is from genome assembly GCF_949987515.2 of Delphinus delphis. NCBI lineage: Eukaryota > Metazoa > Chordata > Mammalia > Artiodactyla > Delphinidae > Delphinus > Delphinus delphis. Next base: position 123,521 of record NW_027192947.1, on the reverse strand, counting down.
GTCATTTTGAATATTAGAAATAATGTTTTTATGTAAGGATCTATGTTCTTTCTGTGGGTATTTGAAAGTTAGAACTTGATTTTTTCAGTTATCTTCACTGTCTCTTAATAACAAAATTTCATCATTTTCTCATTTAAAAAAAAGTGGTGGTTACTGGTTTTATGTACCCAAGTGCTATTAATCCTAAGTAACATCTTTTTAAATTATGTGTATCACCTTAATATATATACAGTAATAAAGTATTGTCTTGAAGGTACAGATTTATTTTTTAGTTTATTTCCTTATGATTTAAGAAATTATTATACTTTAAGGTCTGTTCTTTGCCTGATTTTGCTATAGTCTGAAATTAGTTTGTAACTGCACTTTTACCAATTTTCTACGTTAGTTTCTTTAAAAAGAATAAACAGGAATATGTAAAAAATATATTTTTTAAAACAGGTCATATAAAATAGGTTTTGCATACTTATTTTCATTATTATTTTGAATGGATACATCTTCCTTCTCAGTCTAGTTCCAAATAAATGCACTTGTTTTGACAGTGGTAGTATATTTTGTCATCTTTGACTTGCATTGGTTTCTTGTTGGCATGAAAATTATTCTCCCAGAGCCAAATGCTATTTAAAATGGGATTCCTGAGGTATGAGGGTAATTACAGAGGCTCATACCATTGGTTTTTTTCCTTATGTCAAAAGTTTATCAAAATGTACAACTGTAACAAAACACACTGAAATAAAAGTCTCTCCCAGAAGGCTTAAGATAGTTGTAAAAATTTGTAGCAGTTTCTTTATAGTCAGGAATCATAATTTCTTAACATCGTATAAATTCCTCAGACTAAAGTATATATAGACAGTTATTTTTTTTCCTATTAGCAAGAAAGTGTCACACTGTGCATAGAAACTTGTTGTATAACATCAAAATCTTTGGTTGGCATATATGTGACGCTAATAAGTTTAAATTATTTTTCTTTATGTATATATTGGCTGAAAAACTTTATGGGTGTATTTAAGCTTAAAGAAATGATCTCCAAGCTCCAAGCTCAATTCCAGTAATTTGGTTCTTTTTATAGGTATAATAAAAAATGGTGGTGTAAAACCCAATATCATTCCCTCTTATTCTGAACTAATCTATTACTTCCGTGCACCCTCAATGAAAGAACTTCCAGTTTTGACCAAAAAGGCAGAAGATTGCTTCAGAGCTGCAGCTTTGGCTACTGGGTGCACAGTAAGAACTTTTAAGAGTTAATCTAAGTTATAATCAGAAGTATATATGTGGGCTGGGGTTGTTTATATATAAAGTTACATTTAGAACCTAATTTGTCTCCCTTTTATTTGGCAATCAGTGCCTTGAATATGCAAAACCAGTTGACTGAATAGTTGATGTGAAAATCTTTCATTCTTATTTATTTTACTCAGTGTCTGCATAGGGAAGACTGCAGTCGTCTTATTACACAGGACTTAGAATAACTGATATTGCTGAGCTAGACTCCCTGCCTTTTTGCAAGTTATATTTTTCCTTACTGGCAGTTATGCTTTTGGAAATGCTGTATATAGTTCCTGTAAAGGGAACTTTATGGCAAAATCAGCCAAACCTATTTTTGGTGAAGTCACAGGTGTGTGTAATAGTGATATAAATACTTATGGCTTGCTGGAATGAAAGTTAAAATAGACACAGTAGTCAAGAGGTTTTGTTTATTTGACTCATAAAGTCGGCAACGTTTATGTACTAATCATATAGGGCCTACAGTGGGATGAGAAGCTCCAGCACTGCATAAATCTTGCCCTGGGGCAAGCCTGTAGTCTGGTTGGAGAGAGATAAGATCTGGATTTGTGCCTCTCAGCCTCACTGATTCTGTAACTTTTGGAAATGTTATTTAATATCTCTGGGCCTCCATTTTTTCTTGAAAAATGGAGATAATGATATAATCTATCTTGGGGTTCTTATGAGAATTAAATGGCATAATGTTTGTGAAGAGTTAGGGCCAACACCTCATACCTTATTTTTTTCTGCCCTCAGTAGACTGGAGATACATGATTTATTCAGATAGTAAGAGTGATTCTAAGACAGTATATGTTAAGTGTCCAAAGAGTAAAAATTTAAGCATTCATCCCTTATTCATTTATAATTATAGATATTTAAAATATTTATAACATAAAACATGAACTATTATCACTAGCTAATACCCCAAGGTATAATATTGCCTTATAATAATGTTCATTGTTATTAGATTTGAGTCTATATAGAACTGAGATAAAATTGACATACAGCACTGTATAGGTTTAAGGTATACAACATAATGCTCTGACTTACATACATCATGAAATAGATTATCACAATAAGTTTAATGAACATCCATCATGTCACATAGGTACAACATTAAAGAAATGGAAAAGAAATTTTTTTCCTTTATGATGAGAACTCTTAGAACTTACCCTAACTTTCATGGATAATGTACAGCAGTGTTAATTATCTTTATCATGTTGTACTTACATCCCTAGTACTTACTTACCTTATAACTGGCAGCTTGTACCTTTTGCCTAATTCCCCCTCCCGCCAGCACCTGACTCTGGAAGCCGTAAATCTGATCTATTTTTCTGTGAGTTTGCTTGTTTTTGAAGTATAATTGACCTACAACACTATGTTAGCTCCTGGTATACAACATAATGATTTCATAGTTCTATTCATTTCAAAATGACCACCATGATAAGTCTAGTTGTCATCTGTCACCATACAAAGATATTACAGAATTATTGACTGTATTCTCCACACTGTACATTTCATACCTGTGACTCATTTATTTTGTACTGAATGTTTGTAATCTCCCTCACCTACTACTCTTTTTTCCCAAACCCCCTTCCCTCTGGCAACAACCTGTTTGTTCTCCTTATGACCCTGTTTCTGTTTAGTTATAGTTGTCCGTTTGTTTTGTTTTTTAGATTCCACATGTAAGTGAAATCATACAGTATTTGTCTTTCTTTGTCTGACTTATTTCACTTAACATAATACCCTGTAGGTCCATCCATGTTGTTGCAAATGGCAATGTTTCATTCTTTTTATACAGCTGATTAATATTCCATTGTATGTATGTATACCTTTAGCTATTGTTTTTACGTTCCATCTGTTGATGGACACGTAGACTGCTTCCATATTTTGGCTATTGTAGATAACGCTGTAGTGAACATAGGGGTGCATATATCTTTTCGAATTAGCGTTTTTATTTTCTTCACACACCCAGAAGTGGAATAGCTAGAGAGTATGGTAGTTCTATTTTTAATTTTTTGAGGAATCTTCATAGTGTTTTCCATAGTGGTTGTACCAATGTAGATTCCCACCAGTAGTGCACAAGGGTTCCCTTCTCTCCACATCCTCACCAACACATATTTGTTGTCTTTTTTGATAATAGCCATTCTGACAGATGTGAGGTGCTATTTCATTGTGGTTTTTGACTTGCATTTCCCTAATGATTAGTGATGTCGAGCATCTTTTCATGTGCCTGTTCCTGTCTGTATGTCTTCTGTAGAAAAATGTCTATTCAGGTTCTCTGCCCATTTTTAAATGAAGCTGTTTGGTTTTCTGCTATTGAGTTGTATGAGTTCTTTGTATAGATTGGATATTAACCCCTTGTTGGATCTATTGTTTGCAAACATCTTCTCCCGTTCAGTTGTGGCCTTCTTATTTTATTGATGGTAACCTTCACTGATCAAAAGCCTTTTAGTTTGATGTAGTCCCATTCATTTATTTTTACTTTTTTTTCCCTTGCCTGAAGAGACATATTCAAAAAAAAAATTGCTAAGTCTGATGTCAAAGAGCGAACTGCCTATGTTTTCTTCTAGGAGTTTTATGGTTTTGGGTCTTACATTTAAATCTTTAATCCATTTTGAGTTTATTTTTGTATATGGTGTGAGAAAGTAGTCCAGTTTAACTCTTTTGCATGTGGCTGTTCAGTTTTCCAAACGCCACTTATGGAAAGACTGTCTTTTCTTCATTGTATATTCTTGCTTCCTTTTTTGTAGATTAATTGAGCAGAGGTGCATGGGTTTATTTCTGGGCTGTCTGTTCTGTTCCATTGCTCTATGTATCTGTTTTTGTGCCAGTACCATACTGTTTTGATTACCATAGCTTTGTAGTATAGTTTGAAATCAGGGAGCATGATACCTCCTTTTGTTTTTCTTTCTTAAGATTGTTTTGGCTATTCAGAGTCTTTTGTGTTTCTTTACAAGTTTTAGAATTATTTGTTCTAGTTCTGTGAAAAATGCCGTTGGTATTTTTATAGGGATTGCAGTGAATCTGTAGATTTCCTTGGGTAGTATGGTCATTTTAACAATACTAATTCTTCCAAACCTTGAACATGGTATATCTTTTCATCTGTTTGTCTCATCTTCATTTGGTTTCATCAGTGTCTTATAGTTTTCCAAGTACAGGTCTTTTACTTCATTAGTTAGATTTATTCCTAGGTATCTTATTCTTTTTGATGAGATCATGAATGGGATTGTTTTCTTAATTTCTCTTTCTGATAGTTTATTGCTAGTGTATAGAAATGCAACAGATTTCTCTATATTAATTTTGTATCCTGCAACTTTACGATATTCGCTGATGAGTTCTAGTAGTTTTTTGGTGGTATCTTTAGGGTTTTCTATGTATAGCATCATGTCATCTGCAAACAGTTGACAGTTTTACTTCTTCCTTTCCAATTTGGATGCCTTTTATTTCTATTTTTTATCTGATTGCTGTGGCTAGGACTTCCAATACTAAGTTGAATAGAAGTGGGCAGAGTGGGCATCCCTGTCTTGTTCCTGATCTTAGAGGAAATGCTTTCAGCTTTTTACTGTTGATTAAGATGTTGGCTGTGGGCTTGTCGTATATGACTTTTTTTTAATTATTAATTTTTATTGGAGTATAGTTGCTTTACAATGTTATGTTAGTTTCTGCTGTACAGCAAAGTGAATCAGTTATACGTATACATATATCTCCTCTTTTTTAGAGTTCCTTCCCATTTAGGTCACGACAGAGCATTGAGTAGAGTTCCTTGTGCTATACAGTAGGTTCTCATTAGTTACCTATTTTATATATAGTAGTGTATGTAAGTCAATCCCAATCTCCCAGTTCATCCCACCCCCCCTTCCCCTCTTGGTATCCATACGTTTGTTCTCTACTTGTGTGTCTCTATTTCTGCTTGGCAAATAAGTTCATCTGTATCATTTTTCTAGATTCCACATATAAACAATATTACACGATATTTGTTTTTCTCTTTCTGACTTACTTCACTCTGTATGACAGTCTCTAGGTCCATCTATGTCTCTGCAAATGGCACAGTTTCATTTCTTTTTATGGCTGAGTAATATTCCATTTTATATATGTGCCACATCTTCTTTATCCGTTCCTCTGTTGATGGACATTTAGGTGGCTTTCACATCCTGGCTGCTGTAAATTGTGCTTCAGTGAACATTGGGGTGCAGGTGTATTTTTGAGTTACAGTTTTCTCTAGGTATATGCCCAGGAGTGGGGTTACTGGGTCATATGGTAGTTCTGTTTTTAGCATTTTGAGGGACCTCCATACTGTTCTCCACAGTGGCTGTACCAGTTTACATTCCCACCAACAGTGTAAGAGGGTTCCCTTCTCTCCACACTCTCTCCAGCATTTATTGTTTGTAGATATTTTGATGATGGCCATTCTGACTGGTGTGAGGTGATACCTCATTGTAAGTTTTGATACGCATTTCTCTAATAATTAGTGATGTTGAGCATGTTTTCATATATTTGTTGGCCATCTATATGTCTTCTTTGGAGAAATGTCTATTTAGGTCTTCCACCCATGTTTTGATTTTTTTTTTTGATATTGAGCTGCATGAACTGTTTGTATATTTTGGAGATTAATCTCTTGTCGGTTGTTTCATTTGCAAATATTTTCTCCCAGTCTGAGTGTTGTCTTTTCGTTTTGTTTATGGTTTCCTTTGCTTTGCAAAAGCTTTTAAGTTTAATTAGGTCCCATTTGTTTATTTTTGGTTTTATTTTCGTTACTGTAGGAGTTAGGTCAAAAAAGACTTTGCTGCAATTTATGTCAAAGAGTGTTCTGCCTATGTTTTCCTCTAAGAGTGTCTGGCCTTACATTTAGGTCTTTAATCCATTTTGAGTTTGTTTATTCTTTTATGTGTAGCTGTTCAGTTTCCCAGCACCATTTATTGAAAGACTGTCTTTTCTCCATTGTATATTTTTGCTTCCTCTCTCATAGATGAGGTGACCATAATTAGGTGTGTGGGTTTATCTCTGGGCTCTCTATCCTGTTCATTGATCTATATTTCTGTTTGACTTTTGTTATTGAGGTACGTTCCCTCTACACCTCCTTTGTGGAGAGGTTTTTGTTTGTTTGTTTTAATTTATTTATTTATTTTATTCTTGGCTGTGTTGATTCTTCATTACTGCGTGCAGGCTTTCTCCAGTTGCGGTGAGCGGGAGCCACTCTTTGCCATGGTGTGTGGGCTTCTCATTGCAGTGGCTTCTGTCATTGTGGAGCACGGGCTCTAGGCACGCGGGCTCAGTATTTGTGGCACATGGGCTCAGTAGTTGTGGCTCGCAGGCTCTAGAGCACAGACTCAGTAGTTGTGGTGCACGGGCTTAGTTGCTCTGTGGCAGGTGGGATCTTCCCGGACCAGGGCTTGAACCCATGTCCCCTGCATTGGCAGGTGGATTCCTAACCACTGCGCCACCAGGAAAGTCCCTGAGAGTTTTTATCATAAAGGGATGTTGAATTTTGTCAAAAGCTTTTTCTGCATCTACTGAAATGATCATATGATTTTTATTCTTCAATTTATTAATGTGGTGTATCACATTGATTAATTTGTGGATATTGAACCATTCTTGTTGCATCCCTGGGATAAATTGCACTTGATTGTAGTATATAATCCTTTTAATGTACTGTTGAATTCAGTTTGCTGATATTTTGCTGAGGATTTTTGCATCTATGTTATCAGTGATACTGTCCCATAATTTCATTTTTTGTGACATCTTTGTCTTGTTTTGGTGTCAAAGCGATACTGGCTTTATAGAATGAGTTTGGAAGTGTTCCTTCCCTGCAACTTTTTGGAATAGTTTGAGGATAGGTATTGACTCTTTTCTAAATTGTTTGGTAGAATTCACTTGTGAAGTCACATGATCCTGGACTTCTGTTTATTAGAAGTTCTTTTCATTAGTGATTCATTTCATGAATTTCATTACTGGTAATTGGACTGTTCGTATTTTCTGTTTCTTCCTGTTTCAGTCTTGGGAGATGGTACATTTCTAGGAATCTGATTATTTCTTCTAGGTTGTCCACTTTACTGGCATATAATTGTTCATAGTAATCTCTTGGGATCCTTTTGTTTTTCTGTGGTGTCATTTGTAACTTTTCCTTTTTCATTTCTGATTTTAGTGATTTGGGCCCTCTCTTTTTTCCTTGATGAGTCTGGCTAAAGATTTGTCAATTTTATCTTTTCAAAGAACCAGCTCTTAGTTTCTATATTTTCTGTTGTTTTTTAGGCTCTATTTCGTCTATTTCTTCTCTGATCTTTATGATTTCTTTCCTTCTACTAACTTCAGGTTTTGTTTGTTCTTTTCTAGTTCCTTTAGGTGTAAGGTTAGATTGTTTATTTGAGATTTTTCTTGTTTCCTGAGCTAAGCTTGTATTGCTATAAGCTTCTCTCTCCGAACAGATTTTGCTGCATCTCATGGATTTTGCATTGTTGTGTTTCCATTTTCATTTGTCTCCAGGTATTTTTATTTCCTCTTTGACTTATTTAATGACCCATTGGTTGTTTAGGAGCATTGTTTAGCTTCCACACATTTGTGATTTTTGCAGTTTTTTTCTTGTAGTTGATTTCTAGTCTCATATGTGTGGTCAGAAAAGATGCTTCATATGATTTCAGTCTTCTTAAATTTACTGAGACTTGTTATGTGGTCTAGCATGTTACCTGTCCTGGAGAATGTTGTATGTATCCTTGAAAAGAATGTGTATTCTGCTGCTTTTGGATGGAATGTTCTATATATATCTGTTAAGTCCATCTGGCCTGAATGTGTCATCTAAGGCTACTGTTTCCTTATTGGTTTTCTGTTTGGATGATCTATTCCTTGATGTAAGTAGGGTGTTAGTGTGTTACAGTCAGTTTCTCCCTATATGTTAGCTAATATTTGCTTTATGTATTTTGGTGTTCCACATGTTGGGTGCATGTATATTTATAAATATTATATCTTCTTGTTGGATTGACCTCTTGATCATTGTGTAATGTCCTTCTTTGTCTCTTGTTACAGTCTTGTTTTAAAGTCTGTTTAGTCTGAGTATTGCTCAGTATTGCTATCCTGTATTGCCAGTATTGCTATCCTGGCTTTCTTTTCATTTCCATTTGCATGGAAATGCCTTTTTCCATCCCTTCACTTTCAGTCTGTCTGTGTCTTTAGATCTGAAATGAGTCTCTTGTAGGCAGCATATATATGGGTCTTGTTTTTGTATCCATTCAACCTCTCTGTGTCCTTTTTTTTTTTTTTCAGCCACGCCATGTGGCTTGCAGGATCTTAGGTCCCTGACCAGGGATTGACCCTGGGTCCCAGCAGTGAAAGCAATGAGTCCTAACCACTGGACCACCAGGGAATTCCCCATATTTGGATTCTTCTCTCTTTTTTTGTATATGTATCTATTATAGACTTTTGGTTTGTGGTTTCCATGAGGTTTATAAATAGCAATCTATATACATTTGTGGTTATTTTAAGTTACTGATCTCTTAAGTTTGAATGCATTTTAACAACCCTGTGTTTTTATTCCTTCACCTCACCTTTACTGTTTTTGATATCATATTTTACACACCCTTTTCTTCTGTGTATCCCTAAACTCCTTATTATAGTATTATCAGATATAGATGCTGATATAGATGCTGTGTGGCGGATATAGATGCTGTGTGGCGAGAAGTCCTTTTAACGTTTCTCGTAAAACTGATTTTGTGATGCTGAACTCTTAACTTTTGCTTGTCTGTAAAACTTTTGATCTCTCCTTCAAATGAATGAAAGTGTTGTCAGGTAGAGTATTCTTGGTTGTAGGTTTTTCCCTTCCATCACTTTAAGGATTGATATATTGTGCTATTCCCTTCTGGCCTGCAGAGCTTCTGCTGAAAAGTCAGCTGATAACCTTATGGGAACTCCTTTGTACGGAACTTGTTGCTTTCTTCTTTCTGCTTTTTATATTCTCTCTTCATCTTTTAAATTTTTTTAAAATTTATTTATTTTATTTATTTATTTTTGGCTGTGTTGGGTCTTCGTTGCTGTGCACGGGCTTTCTCTAGTTGTAGCGAGCGGGGGCTACTCTTCATTGAAGTGTGCAGGCTTCTCATTGCGGTGGCTTCTCTTGTTGCGGAGCACTGGCTCTAGGCATGTGGTCTTCAGTAGTTGTGGTGCAAAGGCTCAGTAGTTGTGGCTTGCAGGCTCTAGAGCGCAGGCTCAGTAGTTGTGGCGCACGGGCTTAGTTGCTCTGCGGCATGTGGGATCTTCCCAGACCAGGGTTCGAACCCATGTCCTCTGCCTTGGCAGGTGGATTCTTAACCACTGCCACCAGGGAAGCCCCTCTCTCTTTATCTTTAATTTTTGCCGTTTAAGGACAGCATGATCCTCTTTGGGTTGATCCTATTTGGGATTCTCTGTGTTTCCTGGACTAGATGTCTGTTTCCTTTCCCAGGTTAGGGAAGTTTTCAGTTATTATGTCTTCAAATATGTTCTCTGCTCCTTTTTCTCTCTCTTCTCCTTCTGGGACCCTGATAATATGAATGTTAGTACTCTTGATGTTGTCCCAGAGGACTCTTAAACTGTCTTCATTTTTAAAAATTGATTTTTCTTTTTTCTCTTCAGCTTGAGTGATTTTCACTACTCTGTCTTCCAGTTTGCTGGTCCATTCGTCTATATCGTCTAATCTACTATTGATTCCTTCTAGTGTATTTCATATTTCAGTTATTGTATTCTTTAGCTCTGATTCTTTTTTATGTTTTCTAACTCTTTGTTAAAAACTTCTGACTCCTCACTCTGTTCATCCATTCTTCTGAGTTTTTTGAGCATCTTTATGACTGTTACCTTAAACATCTTATCAGATCGATTGCTTATCTCCTCTTCTCCTGTATTTTAAATAGTCTTTTAATAATTTTTTATGTTTTGGCTGACTTGTAGTATCTACTTAGGTTGTCATTGTTTCTAACTTAGATGTTGCTAAAAGTAGAATATTATCTCTGCCATTTTATAATTGGTTTCTGCTAATGCTATTGGGATTATCTTTAGTTTGTGGGAGTATTGCCCATTTTTGATTTAGTCAAATCTAAATCTGTAAATCCTCTTAACTGGGCACATATAAACTGCTTCTGTATTTTCATGCACCGAAATTAATAAATGAGGACCATAGTCAACCCTTCTGCATTGTGAATCTTCTGTCTTGCTCAGGATATGTTATACCTTTCAGACCTGGCAGTGGTGTCAGTGTCAGTTTGTATATTGAAAATTGGTAAATCTTGATTTCTTTCTTTTAGAGGCTATAGCCTATGGCAGTATTTCTTAAGTATGTGATTTTGGGACCACATGCATCAAAATTACTTGGGGGTGCTGGCTAAAATGGAGACTCCTGGCCTCTCCCACACCCTGTTTAGGGACTGAAGTTGATACTCACTGACTAGGTGACCTCATGTGCTTTGGTGCATATATAATGTAAAGGAGAGAGGGTCCTAGGAACTCCCATTATAGAAAAGCATACTTTTTTAAGGTAAAAGATTTGAGTTTATATCCTGAAGGGAGGTGCCTCCTCTTAAGCCTCTTTCTGTTAGAGAACTATTGCTGGTTTGAAAATTAGATAGTGAATTTGAGTTTCTTAATTCAAAATTTGTTTTATAATTTTTTTATTAGGTAGAAATTGAAGGTGGAGCACATGATTATTACAATGTTCTTCCCAATAAGAGCCTGTGGAAAGCTTATATTGAAAATGGAAAAAAGCTGGGAATAGACTTCATTTCAGAAGATGCAATGTTGAATGGCCCTTCAGGTGATTAAGTTCTTTCAAACATATCATATGCTATTTGAGGAAGGGAAGTACCACCCATGGTTAAATGGTTTTGTTTAACAGCTTTCGAGGTTGGGGGAGGTATTGCTCCTGATTTTTAATGAGTTTTTTCACAAACTTAATGGGTAGGGGAAAGACACTGATGCACCCCTCAGTGAATGTAGAACGTCAGGTGAACAGATTTGTTTTTAGAAATAGCCAACATACTCTTTGCTTTATATTCTAAATATTTCTAGTGTTTAAATTTGCTTAGTTCTAATTTTTAAGTAAGCTACTTAAAGGGGAAATAGAATTTTAATTCATCTCCAGTCATCAGTACACAGGTTACTAAGGACTTAGTTATATGGGGGCATTTTCAGTTTCTGAGGAGTAACAAACAGTTATTAGAATTTAAATAATCATAAGCATATCAGGTTATTTTAGGTTTTTTTCCTTTTAAGAGCATTATTACATTTGCATGTTAGAAAAGCCTCTCTTAAAATATAATAATAAACGTTGATGAAATAGACTCAGAGGGGCTTGGAGATAAAAACAGGGTGTTGATGTCATTCAGTGAGATAAAGAGTTCAAGAGAAAGAGCAGGCTGGAGTATGGTGGGTTGGTATTAATTATTAGTTTGTTAAATTTGAGGTGTTCACAGGACTTCTAAGGAAAGCTGTCCAGTAGCCTGTTCCAAAAGTTGTTTGGGTGGAGACTTGAGGGGTTATCAATACACGAGAGGTGATTGAAAACATAGGTTTCAATGTGGATGAGGTTGCCCAAGTACACAGGAGGAGGAGTAGCCCAGAGATGAAACCCTAGGGATCACCAGTACTCAGGTGACAGGTGAAGGAAAGTGACTAGAGAGGGAGACAGAGGAAGCCAGACAGTCAGGAGAGTGGAGTCATGGAAACCAAAAGAGTAGAGAGTTTCTAGAAAGGAAGGAGCAGTAAATCACGTCAGGTGCTATAGAGATTAAGATAAGTGTGCTTTAGCGTCCATTGGACTAGCAATTAGAAATTCATGGTTTGTCTTACCTTTCCAAGGATCTACTGATTTTGGAAATGTTACTTTTGTGGTTCCTGGGATTCATCCATATTTTTACATTGGCTCTAATGCCTTGAATCATACAGAACAATATACTGAAGCTGCAGGTAAGTGTTATTACAAGTGAATGTTTTGGCATATACTCTTTTCGTAGTAGTAGTTGCCTCTCTAACTGTTTAGGTTAGCCTGTTATTACTTCTTTACCTAACAACACCTCAGGAAATACTATATTGTGGTGGGCAGTTGGAGAGGCAATTTAGATATTGAAAGCTAACCAGAAAACTAATAAAGTAATTGTAATACGTATGAGGTTATCTTTATTCATTTTATCTACCTTTTAGGATCACAAGAAGCTCAGTTCTACACTTTGAGAACGGCCAAAGCTCTGGCAATGACTGCATTGGATGTTATTTTTAAACCAGAGCTGCTAGAAAGAATCAGAGAGGATTTTAAATTGAAACTTCAAGAAGAAGAGTTTTTAAATACAGTAGAATAAAAGGAAGATTTAGGAGCCACTCACGGATCATGAAGAAGTGATGATTTTCTTCTTTAATCTTTTTTAATGAGGGAGGAGGGCATGGCTTGTTTTTCAGTCTTAAGGGAGTCATATTCCCCTTACCTGAAAAGTGAGGACACGATGTGGAGAAAACACATTACCTCATATCTAGAGTGAAAATTTCACAAATCTGTATATGATGGAATTGTGACATTTCAGGGCTGGTATGTAATGGCATTTCATAAAGAACCTGGATGACACATGGTTTATCAGTGATAACATTTTATCAATCCATATGTTGTGTGAGTGTATTTTGAAAGATCCAAGAGATTTCAAGCCTTATATCCAGAATTGCCACATGAAAGATTTTTTTTGATATAGGGTGGTAACATTGTTCTATAAAGTTGCTTTAAAATTCAAGTTCTAAATTTAGGGAAGGTTCATTTGGAATATCTGACTATATCTGTTTTGGTTTAGAGAATTTCTTCATTGACAATAAAAGTATGCTTTTTATCAGAAATGCTGTGGGGAAACAACTAGAAACTCAGGTACAAAGAATAAGCTTTTGTTTTACCAGTTGAAGGAAAATGAAAATGTTCTTTTTTATATATACTTTACTCTGAGAGGTGGCATTAAAGTGCTATTCCTCATTCCATATTTCAGTAATAGAAAAAATGGTAAATGGATAGGATTAGACTCTTCCTGTAAGGTGTTTGCTTGGTAGCCCCATGTGTTCCAGAGGAATTTAATTAGAGGAGTGATGTCTGCTTATCTTGAATGTTAATGCCATATAACTGATCCCCTCCACCTAGCAGGCCTATTCAGGTTTCTTCTCAGAAGCTAGCCTGTCCAGCTTGAGTAAACTCAGCAGTTTATTAAATTTAGGGGACAGAATTCTAAGCCTCCTTAAGCCCCATGCTAGTTCAATATAAACTAAAAAGTATTGTAAGTTTTTCCTGATGTGACTTTCTTGAACACGATAAGAGAATGTGAAACAAGTATCCGGTAAAACGAATATTTTACGCTGTGAATATAGTAAAGGTCCAGTAGACTTTATTTTAAAGGGAGTCCTCAAGTTTGAGTGTAAGCATTCCAGAAATGGAAGGGGAAGGAGGGAAAAGTGAGCATTTGGCCTCTGCTGTAAGCAAGTCACTTGGGTGCTCTGTGCCTTCAGCTCCTCATTTGGAAAGTTAGATTAGATCCCTCATCCTTACAGTCCTTTAAACCTCTAATTCCTATTCTACCTGAAATTATTTAAAGTTGAAACAAGGAGAAGGGAATTTGGGTGGAGAGTTAGTAGTTGAGAATTGCTTTTCTTCTGTATCAGAGGTCTGCAGACTGCGGCCTGATTTGGCAAGCAGCCTGATTCTGTATGGCTAGCATGCTGGAAATGGCCTGTACATTTTTAAAGGGTTGTAGAACAAAATAAAGCGTCAGAGACCAGATCGTGTGACCTGCGAAACCTAAAATATTTACAATCTGGCCCTTTGTAAGATAAAGTTTGCCAGCCCATCCTATGTAACAGTAAAATAAAAACTGTTTCTCTTTGACTACATCTTATAATCAGATCTCCTAGAAGAAAACTTGAAGCCTCTGAATTGAAAACATTAAGAAAGGGATTTAGACAGCAGTGCTCTGTGTTGACCATTATAATGCATCAGTGGTTTCTCCTCATTGAGGGTTCTGGCTCTTTCAAAGTTCGCTTTTTTTTAGCATTTACTTTGTTCTGGGATACAGCTACCCTGCTGCCTTAAGGCTGTCCTCTATGCAAGCTGCTCTTCTAACCCTTCACATCAGCTTTTAGAACATGATCCTCCATGACACTCTGATTATTTATAACCTCAAACAGGCATGGTTGGTATGTATTTTACAAACAGAAGAGGGATCAACAAAGGCTTCACGCTGAGAATAGGATATGTCCAAGACCTCTGGTTTATAAAAACAGAATTAGTTTCCTAATTATCAATTTAATACATTTCTCAACTACAAGCTTCAAATTCCTTATATAAATCCTGCACTCTAAGGAATGTGGTTTTATTTTCTAAAGCCTCCCTAAAATTCTAGAACAGTGATTGTTAACTGGTGTCCTGACACACTGATATTCTCCTGTCTCTTGTGAACTGTCACAAGTTTATTGTTACTCATACAAAGTATTTGTGATGAATTTACTTTTTAAAAACGAATTAGAGAAAATGTCAGGTTAGCATTTTGTTGTTGCCGATTCACTTGTGTTCTGATAAGCATCCTGCATGAGAGAGCAAGGTGTCGAGTTGCTGCTGATGTGCAGGGGAGAGGTACAGTCTGTACCAGTGCTATCTGCCACAGCCCAGTCAGAGGAGGTAATGTTGACAATACTGCTAAGATTTCTGTCCCTTCGGAGTTTCTGTAAGATTTTTTTTTTCCTTTCAACATTTAAAAAACTTGGTCAAAATATGGGATTACCCATTGAAATATGTCCTGGATTTATCATGTCAGAAAAGAGGTTGAAATGCTCCAGAGTCTATCTAGAAGTATATATTTTTTTCCCCAGATCTCACCTTGACATTTTACATTATTTTACTTTAAGTTATTTAATATAATTCAGACTTTTTAAATCCCTTTTTATATATCAGTGAAATAACTGAGCCATATTACACTGAAAAGTGTAAATAAATAACATAAATAAATGCTGAGTCAAAAAATCCGTCCAGAGGAACAATTGTAGCTAATCTTCACTCTGCCATTTGAATTTGGGAGACTACTTCATTTGTAATGGTAGTTTTTCCTTTTGGAACTAAGTTCTTTCTTTATCCTCATACTTCAATGGCATGTTTGGAATGTGCTAAATTTTCATAAACATTAATACTTAGCTTAAATTATCATTATTGATTTGTCCTCATACTTTGGATTAAGTCTCCAAAGATTTTGGAAGATAAATGGGGAAGCACTCGATTACAGGAGAACAGTGTCACTTCTAGATAAAAAGGGTTATATATAGCTCTTTGACACATGAATAGGACTTTTTCAAAATTTTGTGTCTTGATTTTGAGGAAGGGGGCAACTAAGTTTTTCTCCCAGAATTAATTTGAAGGATGACACTTTACTGTCACTTGGATTCGGTGATTGTGTGTTATTCCTCCACTAGATTGTATGTTCTTTGAAGCCATTGTCTTCTCAATATGCTTAATTTCCTTCAAGTACACTAAAACCTGACTCATCTGGAAAAAAACAGGCCAAGCTGAGTTCATGTAAAGTTTAAAATAATATAATTTTTTAAATATGGAATTAGTTTCTGACCTCAACTAGAGATATAGGTGGACCTGCTTGAGGTATCTTTGTTTTTATGGAAAATGCTTTTATTACATGCCTTTTTTTTTTTTTTTTTTTTTTTAACTTTCACTGTTCACAGGCCGAACGAAAGGCCTTTTCCTCAAATAGCAACTTTTGGCTATCTTTGTTAAATTAATAGACTTTAAAGGTATAATTCAAATTAATGGTTTAAATTTAATTACAGATTGAAAATGTTTTCTCTTTTGTGACTTAATTTTAAAAGCAGGCCTGACTTAATATGGGACCTGTATAAAACAATTATACTGAACAATTATATTAGACTGAGTATAGCTAATATTTAGCTTGCCTCTTAAAATTATCAGACTGCTATTCAGTTTTAAAAACTACCCGTAGTTTATGAACTACTCAGGAAGATTTTCCCTTTTAATTGCTTCTTCGTGTAGTACTCATAAGGGCTGGGGCATTTAGGATAAACTAGAACATTTTCATGTGTTTTATGAATACTTGTATAAACTGAAAGTGTTTTGATTTCCCACAATCCTCCGAAGGACTGTTTATTTGTTGATGGGTTGTGTTGATATTTTTGCTGTTACAATTTCAGCAATGGAGTTCAGTGAACGTTTGTCGAGGAGAGCCTACTTCTAAGCACTGGGGGGAAGACAAAGAGTAAGATATGGTCCATGCCCCAAAAAAACTTGTGGTTGGTGGTAAGTTCTCATAAGATTTGCTTCATCTGAGCACACTGGGATTGAGGGAACATCTGAAGGCTGCTGTCTTGGAAATTTTTGAGGAAGTGTTTCTGAAACACTTAAAAATACCTGAGTCATGTCAGTCTGTTTGAATAAAAGAAATCGATATGAAAAGTCTTTTCTTGAAAGATGATTGTCTTATTTTATAGTATATTCTTTTTCAAAAAACATTTCCGATAGCTGTGTTTTATACATTTCTTTTTATCTGAAGCATCTCTAGTCTTCTGGAAAATGTCCTACATAGTGCTAGCCTTCAAACTATCAAAGTAAATTTTCATTGTAAAATAAATTAATTGTCTTTGTGCCAGCTAGCAACTCTTTATAAGTCTGTAAGGTATGAAAAATTACATCTTTATTTTTTTTACATACTTCAAGCATTTTACAAACCAATTAAATAGTTGAGGATAGTGCATTTTGACATGTATAAAATAATTTTTTCAAGTAAGCAATCAGTCTCTACTACCATCAGATCATAGTCATTTTTAAAATATTTTAATACATACATATTAAAGTATGTATGAAAAAATCTAAAATGTTAATAAATATGTTTATCAAATAGCAATGGTCTTGGGGTTTTTTCCAACATAATTAAGGAGTTTTAAAAATATATGAAGATAAAGCACAGTTACCCAAATACAATGTGATATATTATATTCTCTTATGCATCAGTATTACAGATGTTGATTTGCTTTTAAACTTTAAATGTCGTATTATTTATATGAGAATTTTAAAAGAACAATTAAGTTCTTTTGTGTAAAAATAAATGTTTTACTAGTCTCGGATGCTGAAAAATGCCAATGCAAGTTTTACATGGTAAGAGGTAGGTACATAATTACAGTATTGAATTTTCTTTAAAAATTATTTTTCAACTTCAATACAAAGTAATTTCATGTAATAACTCAAATGCAGTAGAGCAGGTTTTTAGATTCTTAACAATGGCTAAAGAATAAGTGCCTCACGTAAGAAAAATTACAGGTGTCTGTGTTTTTTGGTTGAAACTTGCTTTCAAAATAGAGTTCAAGTCTGTTCTTTTTTTCCAGTGATTAAAATGGAAGATTAGCTTTGGTTGGTTTAGTGGATAAAAGCGTCCAATCACCTTAAAATATAAACCTCAGAAATACAAAAGAATATCAGGTCAAGGTCTTAAATAGACAAGAATCTCATTTAGGTCAAAGACTAAGTAGACATTGCCCCACTGGGTAAACAATAAATTGCATTTGAGAGAGTTTGAACTTTTATCTATTTGTTGTGTCACTAATGCCTGACCATATTTTGTTTGGCTCAAGACAATGGAAAGCAGTTCAAAAACTTCATGTTTTCCCACTTGAGCTTAATTTATTCAAAGAATACCAAACCTTCTAGGTCCAAGCATTGTTGCTGCCTGTAAATGATACGGATTCAGGATTCACAACCACTTCATGCCTTGTCATCTGATCTGAGTCATTCCCTGTAGGAGGATCATGTGTTGTGTATGAGGACCTTAAAGAGTTTGATGTGAACCTAAGTACCCCTTGATTGTGAGTAAAGAGTTCAAGTTTGCTTATAGCTTGATAGAGGGGTAGGATGCCACCTTTGAAGAAGTAGACTTAGATGCAGTTGAAGCCTAAAGTTTTAAACTATTGTCCAAGCCCCATTAATCGCTGAAAGTGGTAATGGGTACTAAGTTATCGTTCAGCCTAATGTTTCTTTAGAGATGGAGCGGTTACCCATAGCAACTGTTTGGTATACCTCCCATTGTCTTTATTTTTATTTTTTTATAAATTTATTTATTTATTTTGGCTGCGTTGGGTCTTTGTTGCTGCGCATAGGCTTTCTCTGGTTGTGGCGAGTGGGGGCTACTCTTCGTTGTGGTGCACCGGCTTCTCGTTGCGGTGGCTTCTCTTGTTGTGGAGCATGGGCTCTAGGCGCACGGGCTTCAGTAGTTGCAGCATGTGGGCTCAGTAGTTGGGGCTCACGGGCTCTAGAGTGCAGGCTCAGTAGTTGTGGCACACGGGCTTAGTTGCTCCACGGCATGTGGGATCCTCCCGGACCGGGGCTTGAACCTGTGTACCCTGTGTTGGCAGGCGGATTCTTAACCACTGCGCCACCAGGGAAGTCCTCCCATTGTCTTTAGAAAGCTTTTAGCTTCTGCCCATTTATCCCAAGTCACAAAACCCACTTAGGTGGGTTGTGTGTTTCTTAAGAGAAGCTTCCTTGTAAAACAATATGTATATAAGAAGAGTTTGTGATAGAAAATCCCAGCCAGAAAGAGATTGCAACCATGGTTATTTTGGATTTTTATCTCTCCAATAGATAAAGTAGGTGTCTCCAATCAGATTTTAGCCCGTGTTCTCCAGCTTCTGATGTTGCTATTACCCCACCCACTCTCTGCCACTTTTTAAGTTCTGGCCTAAATATTTATTCCGTTGATCCAAGGTTGGACAAAAGTGAATTTAGAAAATCAAGGGGAAGAAGCTACAAAGGCTTAGAAATTAACGCACAAAGCACAAATTTCTTATTCTAAGATGATAACAGATAATTTGACTAATAAAACTTGTTTTCTGTCCTCACTCCAATATGTCATAACCACATTTATTACCTATTAATATATGGCCTGATCTATCCATTCCCACTGCCAAAGAAATATATTTTCTGCATATTCAGAAGCATGTTCTTCATGTTGAACCAGTTGTTGATGTTTTGGTTATTTGGAGGGTTTGTTTATTTGTTTTTAACAGTGTGAAGGATCCTTATTCTGGCCTCATTTGCAGACAGCCATCATTGAGCTCAGGGTAGTTTGAGTAGAAAAAAATCTAATTCCAGCTCTGGTTACTAATTCCTTTCACATCTCCTGAAGGGCCAGCTCACCCTCTTTCAGCTCTCTAGAAGGCCTGTACAAACTGAAATGGAATTCTGATAAGGGTGGAGAGACTCTTGAATTAGCTCTCCTGGAAATTTAGAGTTGAAGTGCGGCCATTTAGATGATGATGAGCCCTGGAATTTTAAGGTCAACAAATCTGGAGCCTGAATGTCATGTGTGGGCAGAGGACATTCTTCATAGCAAATAAAGCAATCAACCAGAAAAATGTAAAGGTAACTGCCGAGAAAGAGAAGCTGTCTGAAATCTTTGCAGTTCTCATCAGGCACAGCTCTGCCTCTCTCTATTTACTTCATGTCTGTGCAATTCCTGTGTTCTTCTTCTTAAGCTAGTTTGAGTGGGTTACTATTCCACAGAATCAGATACCACTAAGGTATAGTGTAATACCTTTTGCGAATTTTAAAGTCTTAAAAAGCTAAGGACCTGAAACTATACTACACACAGTTTGTTCAGCGTAACAGAGTATTGGTCTCAAATCAGCATCCATTCTATACATTCGTTGTTAATATGAGGAAGTAGTCTAGAGTGTGACAAGAATATATGCTTAAGAATATTCATCACATTATTTTTTATCCCGTGTTAAAGAAAAGATTGCCTTGTACATCCATAGTATGGCGTGA
Organism: Delphinus delphis; assembly: GCF_949987515.2. Classification (NCBI taxonomy): domain Eukaryota; kingdom Metazoa; phylum Chordata; class Mammalia; order Artiodactyla; family Delphinidae; genus Delphinus; species Delphinus delphis. The sequence goes on along the minus strand of NW_027192947.1, from coordinate 103,456 downwards.
TTTTATTGGCTGCAAAATACAGGGAGTTTTTAGTAGGAAAAATGGTCATACTATGTCATGGAAAAGAACCTATATCAATTTGTATCTAAAATATGATGGCAACTATATAAACCTATATAGAAAAAAAGATGAGAAGTAATACTTGCCCATGGCTGATAGGATTATGAATGGGTTTTTTCCTGCTTTTTATAACTTGAACTTTACAAATTACCCCTGCTCCACCAAAATAAAGGTGGAAAAGAAAGGAAATACACCTCCCAAATCTGTACTTAAATTTCTGGTAACTCAGATTCATACTCCCTTAGAATTAAAAAAAATTTTTAACTCAATTGAGCTTTGTGGTAGAGGAATATTTTTAAAATATTCCTGGAAAAACATTTCTTCCTATTTTGTAGAGGCATTTGTGTTTCTTTAATGTGGGTTTGGTGCTTGAGGGCTGTAGACTTTAGGAGGGTTCTTTACCAACCTGAATGAGATCAACAAAGCAGCTACAGCTCGGAACACAGTGCTTATCACATACAGTAAGCCCGCAATATTGAGTTGATTAATGTATAAATGCAGCTCTCATATCACTTTTTGTGAATGATACTCAAAGGCATATGGTTAGGCGAACGCTAGTTCAGTGCTTTGCTCACTTGAATGCACATAAGACTCACCTAGGGAACTTGTTAAAATAAAAGTTCTAACTGGGTGTGGGGTGGAGCTTGAGATTCTGCTTTCCTAACGTGTTCCTAGGTAATGCCAGCACTGTTCTGGGAATTGCATTTGTCCCAGTTAAAAAGAGGTGCAGTGATTACCCCAAAATGGAACTCCAACTTGAGGAATTCCATGGTAATTAAATCTTGTTATGGAACAGTATTACAAAATGGGAAAATAGTTGTAATACTGTAGCTTAAATCCTTGGATTTTAGCTCCCAGATATATTGGAGTACAGTCATGCCGTATTTCATAACTAAATACCATTGTGCAAAGATTGTTAACTATTTGTAACGGCAAAGCCAGTAACTATGTTAACTAAGTTCATATTAAGTTGTAGTCATGGTATATTTGGGAAAAGCCAGAACATTAAAATTGATTTTTAAATAAGGATAGTTATATTCAGATGCACAACATGAGAAAACGGTGCCAATTTGGGGTGAAGACTGAGAAATTTTCAGATTATCATTTTCAGATAATTTTTTAAGTTATCATTTTTTCATACTTGAATTATTTTTCTGGGTGTATCATTAAGTTGGGCAATACTAAAGTTGGTTGCTTTCCAATAGCTCTAAGAGAAAGAAACCTACTGGAAAATTACAAGTGGAATCCTGTTAAAACATGCCTGAGTGAGATTTAAAACTTGGCCTTTGCTCAAAGGAAATCTTGCTGTAGTAGCCAGGAAATTTTCCTAAAGCAACTTCCGTGACTCTTTATTTAATCCTTATCAAACAATTACGTTGACCTCTGCAAAAATTTCTTTTTCCTTGGAATCCATCATTTTTAGGGACAACGTTCTGGAATTACATTTATCTAGGTTCTACATTGCAACAACAACAAAAAATTCACATTTTATTTGTTGCCAACACCAGTTTTCTTGCTCCAATGGCTTTTCCCCAGCCACCGGGGAATCACAATGTTTATAAATTGGAGAATCAAAATTCAGATAAGTAAGGAGGGTTCAGTCTACAAAATGCCAAAGCTACTGTTCAATTGATCAGACTAGTCAAACTGTCAGACATTGTATAGACCCAAAAGGCATTGAATTTTATCTCACAGTCACTAGGGTTGTGTTTAACCCTCACTTGGAGACTTCCCTGGTGGCGCAGTGGTTAAGAATCCGCCTGCCAATGCAGGGGACACGGGTTCAAGCCCTGGTCCGGGAAGATCCCACATGCCGTGGAGCAACTAAGCCCATGCACCACAACTACTGAGCCTGCACTCTAGAGCCTGTGTGCTGCAACTGCTGAGCCCATGCATCGCAACTACTGAAACCCACGCACCCTGGGGCCTGCATGCTGCAACTACTGAGCCCACTTGCTGCAGCTGCTGAAGCCCGTGCTCTGCCACAAGAGAAGCCACCATAATGAGAAGCCCACGCACCGCAATGAAGAGTTAGCCCCTGCTCACCGCAACTAGAGAAAGCCCTTGTGCAGCAGCAAAGACCCAGTGCAACCAAAAATAAATGAGTAAGTAAATAAATTTATTTTTTTAAAAAAGAGCTACTTGAAACCCACTAAACTCACCAATAGGTAAATTGTTTTTGAAATAAACAGTTTATAAAATACTCTGATGTCAAGAAAAATCAAAGATGTCTCCTTCCACACAAAGGAACTAATACTAAAAAATGATTGAAAGAAAATAGATTAAAATTAAATTCAGAATATGAAATTGAAAAGTTAAAGCGTCCCATTATTTTGAGAATTGTGATAATACTGAACCTAACTAAATGGTGTTATTCTAACGTTACTGGTGTGCTCACTGGATAATGTGCTTCCTTATTACTGCAGATATGGGAATTTCCCATACACAGAAACTCAGTTGTAACAGTTGTTCTTAATAACATCAAAATGAAATTGTTCTTTCTCCACATACTTTATTGTGATCGTTGTGACTCACATCCACACACGGTTTTGAGCACCATGGTCAAACCCACAAGTCCGTGTTCCTAAAGGGTGGAATGCAGGCTCAGACCTGGGATTGTGAGGAATTCTCCACTGGATTGGAAATATAAAATAATTAAACTGGTCCTTCACCACAGATGGTTTGAGAAGTACTGGTCTTGAACATTGCGTGCTACACAGTAGGTGCTCAGAATTACTTGCTGAATGAAGGAATAGATAAAAAGGTGCCACTGGTAAAAAAAATTTCCTCATACTAATGTTTTGTTGTTGTTTTAAAAAGGGCTTCAAATGCTTGGCTTTTTATTTATTTATTTATTTATTTATGGCTGTGTTGGGTCTTCATTTCTGTGTGAGGGCTTTCTCTAGTTGTGGTGCGCGGGGGCCACTCTTCATCGCGGTGTGAGGGCCTCTCACTATCGCAGCCTCTCTTGTTGCAGAGCACAGGCTCCAGACACGCAGGCTCAGTAGTTGTGGCTCACGGGCCTAGTTGCTCCGCGGCATGTGGGATCCTCCCAGACCAGGGCTCGAACCCGTGTCCCCTGCATTAGCAGGCAGATTCTCAACCACTGCACCACCAGGGAAGCCTGTATTGTGTGTGACAGTTTGTTTACTTGTTCAGTATTCATCCATTATCTGTAATAAGGTGAATGAGAACTGAGTTAGGAGTCTTCTACCTGTTAGCCATGTTATCAATACATGCCAGTCAGTCTTTCTCTGCCTTTAAAATTTCCTCATTCAGCTTCAAATGAAACAGCGAATGTGAAAGTACTTTTTCCTTTTTTATAAAACCGGGTTTTACAAATGTGAGGTTTCATTGTTATTAACAAACCTTTTTTTTTCTTTAAGTGTAAGTTTCAGGTGTACAGCATTATACTTCAACATCAGTATACACTGTAAAGTGATCACTGCCACAAGTCTAGTTACCACCCATCACCGTATGGTTGAGCCCCTTCACCCATTTCTCCCACCCTCCCAACCCCTTCCCCTCTGGTAACCACTAATCTGATCTCTGTATCTATCAGTTTGGTTCTGTTTTTATTTTGCTTGTTCATTTTTTTGTGTGTTTTTGTCTTGTCTTGTTTTTAGATTCCACATATATGTGAGATCATATGGTATTTGTCTTTCCCTGTCTGACTTACCCACCCATGTTGTTGCAAATGGCAAGACTTTGTTATTTTTTATGGCTGAGTAGTATTCCATTGTGTAATACATATACCACATCTTTATCCATTCATCTGTCAATGGACACTTAGGTTGTTTCCATTTTTTTATTCTCTCTAAAACCTAGCATCACTACACTTCTCTATGAAATATGAATTATGAAAAAACTAAAGAATATTGGTTAGGAACATAAAACTCAGGAAGAGAATGTTGCCATGAAATAAAAGCTGGTCTGACTAGCCCCAGTGCTCTCTTGGCTAACACTCTGCACATCTTTGTGATGTCCACATCGTATCACAACAATAATAAGAATCCCTCAGACTCCTGGAGTGCCTTTTGAACTATCCAACAGAGAATAAATTATTTTTGATATAGTTTTAGTCAAGTGTACTTTACAGTATTTTAACTCTTTAAAAATTATTCAATATGGCCATATGGTACCTGCATATTAACCAGACAATATTATTAACCAACTCTTCCTATTCTCCAGTCATGCCAGCAAAAGTTGATTAAGTACTATAGATGCCCACATATAAGGTGAGGTTTTCTCCAAAATTATCAGAAAAGAGAGTTGCTTTGTATTTGGGTCTTTACAAAGTCAAATTACAGAGTTCTCTCTCAGTTACATAGCTTTGAGAGCAAAGTACTGTCTTGGGAAAACATTACCATGGAAATCACCTCAGTCGATGCTACTTTTAAATGCTTGTAGAGGTCACCTGAGAGAATTGCTAGAAAAGATAGCAAAGAAACAACATGAATTTAATAACTTATTCTTCGTAATCACTAGTATAGATATCAATGTAAACAAGCCTTTTAAAGATAAGTTTAAAAAACAATACTGTATATGATTATGTTGCAAAGATCAAGTGTAAATACCTATAAGATGCACTGGATATCACTATTATGCAGCTGAATAATTCCCATGGGCATCTGTTATGGGCTGAATTGTGTCCTCCCCAAATTCGTATGTTGAAGCCCTCACCCCACAGTGCAACTTATTAAAAGATAGGGCCTTTAAAGAGGTAATTTAGGTTAAATGAGATCATAAGGGCTGGGCTCTAATCCAGCATGACTACTGTCCCTAAAAGAAAAGGAAGCGACACCAGGGATGCATGTATTCAGAGAAAAAAGCCATGTGAAGACACAGCAAGAAGGCGGCCGTCTGCCAGCCAAGGTAAGAGGCCTCAGGAGAAACCAAACCTGCTGACACCTTGATCTCGGACTTCCAGCCTCCAGAACTGAAAGAAAATAAATTTCTGTTGTTTAAGCTGCCCAGTCAACGGTACTTTGCTCTGGCGGCCTGAGCAGACTAATACAGCATCCTATATGTTGATTCAAATGGTGGAGTTTCCCAAATGGGGTAGATGGAAGTTCAGATTATGTGCCCCAGAAACCTGCCAGATGGTTTAAAGTGGCCTTGCTCATGAGGACAAAGCAAGTGGCAAAGATGTTTGTGAAGTTTGATTGAAATTGTTTCATAAAATAAGCATGAAAAAGGTAATGTTCTAAAAATATTTTTTAATACTAAAAGTTGACGTTCAACTATTTCATCTATATTCCTTTACGTTTTTCTACTAGAGTTTGCTAAAAAATCTTTTTTTTTTTTGATGAGCTTTTATTGGAAGAAATGGGAGATTGCCTTGTAATTAGGCTTTCTGCAAATTTGGGTCTTTTTAAAGATTAAAGTATAGCCCTCATTAAGAAATAACATGATATTATTTAGTATAGGGATCAAATTAACTTTGGAATAAAAATGGCATTACTGTGTACAGAATTTAGTTGAGTTTCAAACAAATGCTGTTGGGATAAGTTTGGTAGGGGTTGATCCTGTAGATATATGGTATGAATAGCTATTTGTTTTTTAAATAATAGAACACTCTCCTTTATCCCATGCTCTTACATCAGTGGCCATTGTTTTCTGGTTCACAGAAAATGCTGGTATTCACTGAGTATAAATGGAGATGACCAGTGATGTGCTCCCGTTTCTTTTTTCAAAATTCAGAAACCGTGTATTTCTCATCCTAAAGAGTTACAGGTAGTCCCAAATTATGCATTTCCTTGAAAAGTTTATGCAGAAAAAAAATCAGTCTATTCCCAAGTTCCTCAGTGAAGATATCACATTACTGACTTCACTTTGAACTTGGACATGCTCCAAGGTGGAGATCCATGAAGCAGCAACTATTAAACAGGGAACACTTACACACACGTTTTCTAGGCTAGTTACCTCTATGACAAAACGGACAAAATGCATGCATATACCCTCTTCTTCAAAGTTTCCCTACCAGGGAAATTTCCTACCCAAATCAGAAGCCATTGCACCCAGTCAAAAGAGCTTTTCTGGTGAAGAGGTAAAACCTCAGCAACCACAAGAGGTAAATAAAAGGAGGAATATTATTATTGCCTTGTATTGAAATCAACATGAGGAGATGCATATAAAATAGGTAAGAGGCTATAAACTGAAGTATGAATTTTGATCGAAGTGGGGTTTAGGTGCATGTATGTTCTATGTAAATGAACTTTAGGTGCTTCCCAGTTCCACCTGGTCCAGAGAATAGAATGACACTCACCTAAGGGACATGGTTCGTATGAATAAGCATTTAGGGTCTAAAAGAGGTTGAACCACAGTGTGCCCACCTCACTGGCAGCGTGCTTTTCTAGGGGATCTCGGTAACAACTATCATCAGTTGCTATGGGTGTTTATACCTGCAGCACTGAGTATAATGCTGTGTACACAATAGGTGGTCAGTAAGTGCAAATTAAACCAGTAAGTGTCTTGTCAGTAGTTTTGGAAAGATGGAGAAGGGTGGGTGCTGTGAACTTTCTTTTCATCATAACCTTAAGTTATTTTTCATCATTCAGGTATTTCTGTAGTACAGATAGAAGAATGTGAAATTTATAGAATTACAGGCATTTATGAGAAAATCGACCAGTATATTAAATTGAATAAGATGTATGCAGCTGGAAAAATGATTCTGGAGTATTTATCAATGGCATGAGTGTCAATCTTCATGCTCACGTAGCTGCTCCTCTGGCTTTTCCTCTGTGGGGAGCTCCTGTCCGAGGCCAGCGTCAGCTGCACCATCATCCTGTCTGGCTTGTCTCCGTTCTCGGGCGTGTAGTTGCCCAGGTCATTCACCTCCCCATCACTGTAGCTGCCGTCCAGCAGGACCGCGTGTGGCTGAGGCAACCCGCAGGTGCAGGGAAGCTGCGGACACAGCAAACGCACGTTGGGATGTGAGCTCAGCATCCTCTCTCAGAAGCCCTTCCAAAGAAGCTGCCTAGTGGAGAGCATTGCCTTTTTCTAGTTTTTATTATGGGGTTGGGGGAATAACGGTGGTGGCACAGTAAACATTCTAAAACAGCAGGTAACCCGTCAACTGTTAGGAAACATCACGTCATATCAGAGATGCACAAGAAGGTTCATGATCAGATAGTCGGCATGTTCTCCATGAGATCATAAACTGATATGAGCCCTGATAAAAATGTTTACAATTATTGCGTGTGTGTGTGTGTGTGTGTGTGTGTGTGTGTGTGAGAGAGAGAGAGAGAGAGAGCGCGGCGGGGTTGGGGGGGGAGGGATGGGGGGGAATTTGAAAGGTGTGGCATTGTGGGGATAGTTCCTCCTATGTAGCTAGAGTTTTCTGGAGGAGATAACCATTGAATTGCAGACAGGAGGATGAAAGGGAAACCAGGTAGGAGGGAAGATGATCTGGGAAGTGATGGGAGACGTATGAGGTCACATGTGGAGGAAAATTTCCTAGAATGGAGGATATGTTACCCTGGAAGCTTTTATATATATGTAAATATGTATAATATATATTATATGTGTATATATATAAATATATATGTATATATATTTATATATTAATGTTTATTGAAGCATTTATTATAGTGGCAAAAAATGGAAACAATATACTGCCCATTAATAGGGGAATAAATCATGTTACATCCAAGGCACTTATTATTATACCACTATTAAAAAGAATGTCTTGGAAAAAGAAATTCCTGGAAGCTTCTTTTATGATACCTCTATGTTCATAAATCATTTCTTCCACTGTGTTGAACTGCCATTTATTTCTATCACTAAACTACCAACACCACCAAGATTAAAGGGACCACGTCTTAGTTAACTTGGCTTACCAGCTCCTGGTATATGGTAGGTGCCAAATAAATATTTGAATGAATGAAAGAAGTAGCCCAGAGTAAATTTCACACCGTTTTTGTTTGCTCTTCACACCAACCCATGAAGTAGGTGGAGGAGGGGGTGTCATTGTCCCATTTTACAGAGGAGGTTGGACCTGGCCAGGGTCCAGAGCTAGTCCAGGTGCCCATTCCAGGGCAGACACTCCAGCTCATGGTAAAGTCACCTTCTCCTGCGGCTTCCGCTCTTTCCTCTCCTGCACGGTGGTCAGGTAATTGACGGCCGCGTACTCCAGCACCGAGAGGAACACGAACACGAAGCTGACCCAGAGGTAGATGTCCACGGCCTTGATGTAGGACACGCGGGGCATGGAGGCGTTCACACCCGTGATGATGGTGGACATGGTCAGCACCGTGGTGATCCCTGCAGACACAGTGAGAAAGAAGCATGGGTTTGTCTTTCACCAAACCCACTGGATGGCTTCGTGCCTCTGTTCTTTCTCCCAGCTGCTCCTCTAGCCTAGAATGTCTCCATCCCTGCCCCCTCTGTCTAGCAAACACCTGCTCACCTTTCCAGTTTTAGCTTTTATGAAGCTTCTCCTGTTTCTCCAGCCCCCGTGCTCACCCTCTCCCAGCTGTGTCCCTGCATCTTCATCACAGCCTTTGCATCACTCTGTTCTTCGGCAGAGAGCCCCTGACAGGTTGGCAGGGTCTTCCCATTCAATTGCTCAAAACAAAGATTGCCGGGGACTTCCCTGGTGGCCTAACGGTAAGGATTCTGGGCTATCACTGCCCTGACCCGGATTCAATCCCTGGTCGGGGAACTGAGATCCCGCAAGTCGCGGGGCACGGCCAAAAAATAAATAAATAAAATAAAAATAAATGAATAAAAAAACAAAGATTGCATATATGAGCAGGTATGTATATTTCTTTTAACTCCTTCTCCAAAAAAGGGAAAAAAGGTACACAAGTTTTATTTTAATCTTTGTGCCCTTGTTGCTGGTGTAGCAGTCCTGGGCCTATATTACCAGCTGTCAGGGCACTTCTGGCAGAGCCCCATCCCACTATGCTGCACCTGGCTGCGCATTCTGCCATGTTGACTTGAGGACTCAGTCAATTTTACCAAGAATGATGTTAACCTCATTTATGGGAAACAGATTTTTGAAACTAGAATGTTTATTTATTGAGCACAGTAACTGTTCAAGCTACAGAACAACCGTTAAAGGCCAGGGCATCTGTCAGTGGAAATTTCCCCAAGATTTCAAATTAAGCTCAGAACATTTGCTTGGCAAACACCAAATCACAGCGGATTGGGGTCATCTTAAGGGCCAGCGCCAATCCTATTCCACTAAACCCTGGTGGGTCATCTCTCCCTTGAAGCTCCTGGACGTATTAGCAATGGTGCCGTGTGCGGAGTGGGTGCGATATTTAAAGCGGGGAAGAGAGTTGATAGCAAATAGCTGTTGATGGAAGGCTTGTAGAATAGGGATTCTCAGACTTGAGTATGTATAGGAATTACGGGGGCGGGGTAGGGGGGGTGGTCAGTAAAACAATGATAATAATAGCTAGTTCGTGAGCTTTTTTTATGCGAATTAAGTGGGATAATGTATGTAAAACAGCCCAATACTTCACAATTAGTATTAGCTGTTACTATGTTACCTTATGGATTGAAAGCAGTGACAGACACCAATGATAAGGTGTTTTTATCTTTGTGAACTAAGGCAAAAGATCACAAAGACTTGATCAACAGATCAATGAGTAAGAAGAGGAAACCAGTCAAGACAGGAAAAGGTAATAGATGTGCAAGAAAGTGGAAAAATAACAATAAAAAAAGAAATTTGGACAAGCAATTTAAAAAAGCGAGACTTCCTAAAATCTGGTTAGTTTTCTGACTTTAACTTGAAGAATGTGGGACTTCCCTGGTGGCGCAGTGGTTAAGAAACTGCCTGCCAATGCAGGGGACATGGGTTCGAGCCCTGGTCCGGGAAGATCCTACATGTCGCGGAGCAACTAGGCCCGTGCGCCACAACTACTGAGCCTGCGCTCTGGAGCCTGCGAGCCACAACTACTGAGCCCACGCGCCTAGAGCCCAAGCTCCGCAACAAGAGAAGCCACCGCGATGGGAAGCCCGCGCACCACAACGAAGAGTAGCCCCCACTCGCCGCAACTAGAGAAAGCCGTGCGCAGCAGTGAAGACTCAATGCAGCCAAAAGAAAATAAATAAATTTTTAAAAACGGAGAGATAAATTGAAGAACAATTTGCTTACAATAAAGTGCATAAATCCTAAATATTGAGCTCAATGAATTTATATATTTCTATAACTACCATACAAATCAAAATATAAAACATTTACAGAAAAAAAAATTACTGGGGGAGCTTGTTCCAAATGCAAATTCCTGGTCCTCTCTCAGAGCTTCTGATCCTGTACATGTAGATGGGACCCCGGATTCTTCATTTTAAACAATTTCCCCCAAAGACTGTCACAAAGATCCCTTGGGCCACCTTTGGAGAAACCCCATTACAGAATGTGACTTTCTTAGGCAGGTGGGCAGAGAAAGCACCACAGACCAGGACCACCCACCCCAGAACTCAGCTCTAACAAGATTAAAGATGAGTTGTTTACATGGGAACCTATGGGGACCTAGAAACAGCTTTGCTGCACAGATTTTTTTTTCTTTTTTTCTTTTTTGGCCTCTATGCTTTTGGGATCTTAGTGCCCAGACCAGGGATGGAAGCCGGGCCCTCAGCCATGAAAGCACAGAGTCCTAGCCATTGGACCACCAGGGAATTCCTGCTACATAGATTCTTAATAGTGGCATTTTACCTGTGAATGAATAACAAAGTTTTTCCAAGTTATAATACCAACAGGGGTTCAGGGCCAATTTGGAAAGAATGGTTTTATCTGGAAGGAATTACTTGTATTTTCAGATATCTGGAATGTGCACTTGAGAGGTTTCTTACCTAAAGGGACTCTGGCGGGCACAGCTCTGCGGTCGATCCAGAAGGACACCCAGGACAGCATGACCATCAGGGTGGCGGGAAAGTAGGTTTGCAGCAAGAAGAAGAAGATGTGGCGACGCAACGTGAAGTTAATGTAGAGACGGTTGTACCAGCCTGGGGGACACAGGAAAAAAAGAGAACACACAGCAGAGCCACTCAGCTCCTTCATAGGACAAACTTTATTCAGAGAATCATAAATGCCTTAGATGCTTCCCTGGAAACTTACCCTACCTTTATAAAGGGGAAGTGAGAAAAAACATGGAACAGAGTGATTATACGATAACTCATACCGCATGGGTGAGTCCATCTCAAGGAATTTTGGCCCTCGTTCTGTACGTAAAGGGAACCAGGCCATTGAAGACTCTTGTTACTCAAACTACAGCACAGGGCCCAGCAGTACCGCCATCACTTGGTTGCTTGTTGGAACTGCAGACTCTCGGGCCCCGCCCCAGATCCTACTGACTCAGAACCTCCTTTTAACACTCCTCTCCACATGATTCCTGTACACGTTAAAGCTTGAGATGTATGGATTTAACAACGCCCGTTGGATTTCTTACGGGGGAAAATATGTTTGAAGTTAAAATACCAAGCTAACTACAACAATGCATTTAGGCTATGCTTCAGCTCCACCCTGTTGTTCTTTACAAGGAAAACGTACAGGGAGGAGTCGAAAGGAACAGGAGAATGGTGGAAGGAGAGGAAAAGGCAGGATAAATTTGACATGATGAGGGCTGAAAATAAAATGGGGACTTGGCAACATTAACTAGAAAACTTCGCATCCAGGACAATTTTAGTGCAACGGTTATAATTATAACAGCTCCAAAAAGTGACTGTGGAGGTGCTTCCGGACTGCCTGTGTCCTTCTCAAATTCGTGTGTTGAAACCTAATCCTCTATGTGATGGTATTTGGAGGTGGGGCCTTTGGGAGGTGATTACATCATGAACGGGATTGCTGCCCTTATAACATGTGTCTCGGAGAGCTCCGTCGCCTCTTCCCCCATGTGAGGACACAGTGAGTCTCTGAACTAGGGAGCGGGCTCTCATAGACACTGAATCTGCCAGGACCTTGATTTTGGACTTCCTAGCCTCCAGAACTGTGCGAAATAAATTTCTGTTGTTTGGAAGCTACCCAGTCTATGGTACTTTGTTATAGCAGCCTGAAATGGACTCACGCAAGGAGGAAGGTCAAAATGCTAAGAGTCAAAGGAATGGGGGATCCCCCAAAGGACCAAGACTGGTGGGTGATGTATGCAAAAGCTAAGAGACGCGGGATCGCCACGTGTTGGAAGGGAGCAGTGCCCTCTGTTACAGATCAGAGAGACTCAAACGGTGGTACTTCTCTGGGTAGTCAACCATGCGATGTTTTAGCAACAGAAACTGCATAAAGATTAGAGCAAAATCAGCCTGAAAGGTAATTGGTCAAGAAAGAGGCAAGGGTTGGAGAGAGTGAAGCTCAGCTGTAACCTCAGCGGCCAAGAGGAATACCACAGCGCCTGCCCTCAGGCAACGTCGGGCGGTGGGGGGTGGGGTGGGGGGGAGGGTTGGCAAGCTTGCCCAGGCCCTTGGTTCAGAAAGCAACAACATTGCCCACAGAGAATGACCAATGACGAGTAGTTCCTGCACCGTGGCTCACCAAGAGGGTCGTGCAAGCCGTATGGTAGGAGGGGATTGGTTAAGAGAGAAGCACTCAAAGGGGCTGAAGCCAAGAGAACGTGAACGGAAAACAATAAACCTGAAATTGGACTATTTCTTGCCCATAGGAGAGGGCGCTCTGGGAGTTATATCAGGGTGAGATTCCTGCTGCTAAACTGGCGATGCTGTCGTCTCAAACAGACCTCCCCATGGGGTTTATGTTGGAGCCCTTACCAGCATTTTCTAGGTTATCACTTCTGACGCTTTGGAAGTATCAAAAAATCACCCCCACCCAATGCTCACCACCCTCTAGACCTGATCTAGAAGTCCAGATCCTTGGTTTCAAATCCAAGTGGCACAGGCTCTGCTCACTTGACCACAAATTCACAGGCTTTCTGAGATGGAGGATGCCCCGCCCCTCTCTTAGCCCCGCCCCCACCTGTGCTGCTGTAGAAGGCCAGTTTGGTGGTGGTGTGGAACTCCTGGATGAGGAACTGGGAGAGTGAGATCCGCTCATCTGTCTTTAAAGAGTCATTGCCTTTCTTCCAGTATAGCATGAGGTCGTCTTCCGTGTAGGCATCTGGAAAGACAGAGACAGCGTCAGACGCCAGGAAAGACGACAAGCCTGTGAGGCTCTGTGGGGATTGGGATAAGATGGTCTGAATAAACAAACCGCAGTCTAAATGAAGCAAAAGTAAATCCAAAATGACAAATCTAATTCTCCTCGGCCTTCCAAAAGTCATCAGGGCAAAGCCCTCAGGCCTAAATGATCATCATCGCTGCAAAAGCGCTCACCCCTCAATTCAGCCTCAAACCAGATGAAATTGCTATACTTGTAGACCAGAAACTACAATTTGCTCCTTTAAAAAATTTGTTTGCAGGTTAAATAGCGGCAACATTTCATATGGTTCAGCTTTCTAAACCATGGGTGATTTACACCTTTCTTCTTTCAAAGGGTGAAGATGCATTATTGATGGCAAATACCTTTGTTCCTTTGTTGTTCTTTTCTTGTTTTTAGCGGCATGTGGGATCTTCCCGGACTGGGGCACGAACCCGCGTCCCCTGCATCGGCAGGCGGACTCTCAGCCACTGCGCCACCAGGGAAGCCCGGCAAATACCTTTAAACACTCTCTCAGGTAATAAGGGCTGCATTCCAGCAAGAAAGGACCCATAAAGAGATGCAGCAGAACAAATTCCTTCTCTGCAGGCTTCCGGTTGCTCCGGCCCGGGGTAGAATCAGAGCGATTCCCCTGAGGATTGCTTCCCCTCTGGCGCTACGCTTCCCCACCCTGCCCACCTGGCTGAGCACACCACCTACCCCAGCCAAGCAGACCTACCTGCTGCGGGGGCAGAACTGGGATAACACCCTCAGGGGTTGCCGGTCCAGTCTGCTCGTGTGTAAACAGTTCTTTCTGGGGCTCCCTGAGGCTCTATTTTATTCCTCTTTTATTCTGCCTCTAACCCTTGACCTGTGTGACGGCTGCTTTCACGTGTCCCCTTGGCCAGGCTATAGTAAGAACCCAGTGATTCAATCCGACACTAATCCAGGTGCTGCTGGGAAGATGCTTTGTAGTTGTGACATCCACAACCAGTTCATGTGAAGTAAAGGCGATGACCCAGATTAATCTGGGTGGGCCTGATCCAATCAGTTGAAAGGCCTTAAGAGCGGACCTGAGGTTTCCCAGAGGAAGAAGACATTCCACCTGTGGGCAGCAGGGTGGGCTCCTGCCCGAGAGTCCCCAGCCTGCCCTTCCCCATGGCCCGCCTTGCAGGTGATCGCCGAGCCCTACGCTCCGGTCCCCTGTACTAACTCTCTCCCTGTGTATCTCCTATGGTTCTGCTTCTCTGGTGGAACCCTGACAGATGCTGCCGCCTGGGTATTGTGGGGAAAGCAAGGTTCTGGAGCCAACGATTAGTCCTTCACTGTGTTACGCCCCTCCTCTGTGTAATGGAGATCACAGGGAGCTTGGGAGGATTAAAGGACAGAGCAGGTGGAAAGCCGTGGTGCAGGAAGCAGTCACCCCCTTGGTTCTGGGGTTTATTCCCCCTGGTCCCACACTAAGCGTCCTGCAGAGCTGTCCATGCGGCCCCTGCTACATGGGGGTCCACGTCCCTGCGCTCCTTGGCCCTGGTTGACTGGAGCCAGGGGACCCCTGCTGCACCACCACCGCCCGGGGAGGCTTACCAAGGTGCCCTGGGCCAACATGACTCCTTACGGGACTTTGACACAGGCTGAGACGTGGCAGTGGGTGTGTGTTGGTTCGGGAGAAGTATAGGAATGGGAGTCATGCGAGGGTCCAGACTGTGCCCATAAGAGGAAACGTTTTGGCAGAGATTGGGGCATGGGGGCAGGTTCGCAGAGAGCTAGAGATGCCAGCGGCTAGTCCTGGATGCTGCCGCAGCCTTGCTCTTCCTGGGGCTGGTGTTTAACTTTCCAGGGCGTGTGTGTGTGTGTGTGTGTGTGTGTGCGCGCGCACCAAAGTTCAAAGCCATTGCCATGGGCATTAAAAGGGTCAGTTATGGGAATAGAAGGTTTGAGTCCCAAATTTGTTTCCGATTTTCAAACTTACCCCAGACTTCGCTTCTATCTAAAAAGTCATTTTAAAAGCATAGGCACGATTAGGAACACGTCCTGCTCCTGTTGAGGGTCAGAGGTGTTTAGAGTAACTTCAGATGTGTGTGTGGATATCCTGGCACAAGTCTACTCACAGCTCTCAATTTCGAGCGAGCACGTTTGTGTGTCCAGGGGAAACCGGCTGAAGTCCATGTTGCACATGGCGGTCACTGTAACCCTAGAAACAAAAAGACAAAATCCAAGTGTGCAGAGGCTGCAAAGTACAAGTGCAAAATGATAAAACAAGCAGAAAGCCCTCTGCTTCCTCCCAATACAACTGCCTCCTTCTTGTAATTCATAAGCAGTGTGCCAGGATTTAGAGAACCAAGCATCTTATGTGTGATACCCACATTGGAGTACTCTTGGGTGTTTATGTTTAACCCCAGGGTCAGTGTGGGGAAAACAATGATTGCACTAAACTCCTATCACATGCAAGCATTGTAGTAAAGCAATGGTCTCATTCGATAAAACAATGTGAAATCACAACTCATCTGATATGGTTCCTTAAACCACAGGAGCATTTATGGCTCTCCTGTTTCAGATCATTCAAATTCTTCTTTTACTGATTTTATTGATATTCAATATTTGTGTCCAGTGTCTTAGAGATAATATTCATGAAGTACTTATGCCAGTTGCCAAATCGGCACTTTTTTTTTTTACAATGTTGATATTTCTATATTGATAATAACGTCTACTAGTGGACGCAGGTGTTTTTAATGGGTAATTCCATGGAGATCACAGTAATGGAAAAACACTGGAAGATCTTACGGTATCAACATGCAAGCACTTGTTGGCATCTAACGGTTTTGCTTCAGAGTTTACACAGGAAAGTAAGATTCTGCATCAGAGAAGAAGCAAATACAGATTGTCAGTCATGGAAGAAAGACCTCCCGCCCAGTGTGGAATCCCATGGCGGGTTACGATTAACAGTCATTGGCTAGTGAACATACTATTTTTCCTTCAACCACAGAAAATTGGTTATGTATAAGTTGTAAAAATTATCTGGATAATTCACGGCCAAAAAGAAAAAAATTCACTTGTAAATGGAAATTTCAAGGAAAAGAGCTTTCTTGAAGAAATTAATTATCCATATATTCACCTTATTTTCCTCGTTCCATTTGAGTGTTGGAATGGTCGTGTTCTGGGAGGGTTTCTGTATTGTTAACAGCTGGGTCATCTCATCTCCCCTAGAAATACTGATATACAGGATGTTTTTGGGGGGTTGTCAGGCTGGCCCCTGACTTGGACACTTAGTGGGTAGCCAGCCTCCCATTTCTCCGGGCACATCACCAGATAACCACACCTGATAGCATCACCAGCAAGAAAGAAACTAGGAACTAAGCTTGGAGACACTTGTGGCACACTTTGGGGACATGAAATGTCAAATGCAGGCAGTTTTTGCTGTGAACAAAAGGATTCAATAGCTCTACTCTCTGTATCAGTAGGTACAGGAACAGATGTTTTTAGAACCACAGACATCATCAGACTGGTTCTTGGCACCCTGACTTGATGCTTTTCCACTTGTAGCCCACACACTGAACAAGCACAGTGTGTGGTGTGATCTCACCCGTGTTTATTATTATGCTTCCCACAAGTCCCTTTAAACTGTTCCAGTGGGAGGATCGTCCCCTGTCTTGGATGAAAACTTGCCAGGTCCTGGGATTTTCCTGCTTACTCTCATGTGACAGGCAGTCAAAACCCTCAGAAGTAACAAAACACATTTCGCTTCCGAAATTAAAAGAATTTTGGTCCGAGATATTAATCAACACTTCAAATTTCATTCACATTGAGACTTCTTCTCCCCGTCCCCGGCTAAGGCAGAGCTGACATTTGAGTGGTCAGTGTCTGCCCATCTCTGGTCGCCTCCTACCTACGTGGGCGGAAGTGAGGGCGGTGGGGGGGGCAGGACAGTTCTCTGGTGAGGGTGGCTTCAAGCTCTCTGGGCCTGCTATGCAGTTGAAGCGGAGACTTTCTTTCCTGTGTCCTTCATTCCCACCGCTGGACACCAGCATCCTTCAGCCGCATCTCCCATGCCAGCTCTTGGCTCACCCACTGTCCATCCCACACACACTGAACTACTCCCAACAACCCTGGTAATGCAGACCGAGCCCACCTGGCTCTGCCCCTAGGTGGTTAGGTAGCTCTTCTCTCGCCCACTAACTGCAGTGTCCCCCAACTGTAGGCACACATGCTCCAAGCTCTCCAAGTGGTCCCCGTGGTCCCACTGCAGGCCCGCTCATGCAGTGCCCCCAGCTCTCCCCCAAAACATCTCTTCCTCCCACAATCACTGACTCTCATATCTTGAAGCTGACTGGGAATTCAAGAGCCATGGGATTGGTTTTTCAAGCTACCTAGTGTTTTGGTCTAGTCCTCTGAATCCCTGGTGTTATTCGATCGGGTTATTTTGTTGGTGGTTGTTGAGCTGAAGATGTCTTGGCAGCTGCCTCAGATGTGAGGACTCCTGGGAGAATCAACCCAACATGGCTTGGGGAAGGGGTTGCACACCCTTGAGCCACCTGGGTACTCCTGTGAGAGGAGGTATTTCAGGCCCTGCAGAGGAATACCCCATGACCCTGTTCTGAGTCTGGTATCTAACTGCTTAGATTCCAAGCCAGCATGAGGAATGAAGGCTTATTATAAATATTCCTTTGGGAGATGGGGGCGGAAAGTCAGCTTCGACACTGCCATCTCTGACTCTAAAGATACACTGCATCCACGCAGACGCCCCCTACGTAGGCACTGGTGTGCGGATTCAGCTTTACCGAAACCAAGTCTGTAAAACTGAAATGTACCATCAGCACAGCACAGAAGGAGTCAATCTCAGGCAGCAGCTGAGTCGCTTCTCTGTGAAGGCCTGAGCTCATCTCCACACGCCCTCCCAGGGGGAGGCGAGCACCACAAGTTTCTAAATTGGGCGTACAGGGAAAGCCCCACTGCATGCCTGTGCTTAAGGAAAGCTTCCCCACGTCAGTGCTTGATGAGCAATTAAACATTTCTAAGGCTACTGCACAGCACAGGGAATAGAGCCCATATTTTCTAATAACTGTAAATGGAGTATAGACTATAAAAATATTGAACCACTATGTTGTACACCTGAAACTAATGTAATATTGTAAATCAGCTATACTTTAATAAATAAATAAATAAATGAAAGAAAGAAACATTTCTAAGGTATCTAAGCTTGTGAGAAGATCTTATTCTTTATGTTTTCAAAGTGATGCTCAAAATAGCATTTAAAATCATCAAGCGGCCCAGGGTCCCCATAGTTTCTCAAGGAGAACACCAGGGAGAAGGGACAAAAAACAAGCCTGAGCTGGCCAGGCGAGGTAAACAATTTTTTTTCTAAACCAAAATTTCAAATCGGAAATTGGGAATCGGAGGAGTTGAAGGAGGCAGGTCTTTGAGAAGAATACGTTAGCTACTTCTCTGACCCCTACTAGAGAAATAAAACTTTCATTAAACGTTTGAAATTGAACTTGAATAGGGCATAAATCATAAGCACCAGCCTGAGAAATTTCCCCAAGTGTATTTGCAAGACGAAATAATTCTTTAAAATGTTTACTCTGGGGCTTCCCTGGTGGCACAGTGGTTAAGAATCCGCCTGCCAATGCAGGGGACACGGGTTCGCGCCCTGGTCCAGGAAGATCCCACATGCTGCGGAGCAACTAAGCCCATGCGCCACGATTACTGAGCCTGCGTGCTACAACTACTGAGCCCAATGAAGAGTAGCCCCCCTTCGCCACAGCTAGAGAGCCCACGTGCAGCAACGAAGACCCAACGCAGCCAAAGGTAGATAAATAAATAAATAAATAAATGTTTACTCGTGTGTAGAGTTAGGTTTTCTTGATGTTGAAAAGTCGGCAGCTCCTGGAAAGTTAGAAGCTAAGCTGTTCAAAGCCAAAAAGCAGAATTCCCTGGCGGTCCATGGTTAGGACTCCGCTTCGACTGCAGGGGGCACCAGTTCCATCCCTGCTGGGGAACTAAAATCCCACAAGCCACGTGGCGTGGCCAGAAAAAAAGGTAAAAGCAAAACTGCTGTGGTGGGACCAGTGATGTTCTTGGTTGACAAAAGTTTTCCCTTCCTCCCAGCTTCGGGAGTAAGAGGACTCCGAGGGAAAGAGGGAGGCCAGAAAGGGCTCACCTGAGGCTGTAGAGCACTTTGCCGTCGGGCTGGACCCGCAGCATCACGTTGTCCGTGGTGGTGTCGTGGATGAAGGAGCGCTTGGAGTGCACGAAAAACATGTCGGGGACCCAGATCTTCTTCACCAGCCGACCGTCAAACGTCATGCTGAGGTTTTTGGTGCTCGGGAAGGACAGCCTCTCGTCCTTCCAGTAGTGCCGCAGGTAGAGGGTCATCGTGAAGTCCTGGGGGGCGAGGGCAGAGAGGGAGACCCCACCCACTGAACAGCTGGGTGATGGCAGGACCCTCTGTACCCCAGGCTGGGGAGGAAACTGAGCCCGGGAAGGCCTTGCTTCTAGTCCCTGGGGTTTGCTGCCGCAGGAGGCTCTCGAACCCTGCTTGGGGCAGGGGGACTCAGCAAGAGGCTCTACAGAGCGGGGACCTGAGCCCCACTCCATCCTCTGACACTCGCCTCCGCTGGGCAAAGGCTGCTACCGCCGGCAATGAGACCCACAGCCTGAGGGCTCCCAGCCCACGCACAGGGCCAGCCCCAAATGCCAGACAGTTCAAGCCTCTGGAAGCAGCCCTCAGCCAGGGAGTGGAGCTGGGGGAAGGGTTGGGAGATGGATAAGTAACCCAGCTCCCGGCCCCTCAGCTGCGACAACGCTGAGGTGAGTTCTTTGCTGACTCGGAGTACCCCCAAGGGACCGAGTCTCACGTAGATCTGGTTGGATGGCATGGCCCTTTCTGCTTCCTTCCCTTCCCCTGTCCCCAGCCTCTTGTGTTTCCCGGGATCGCCTGCAATAAACTGCTCGTGCTGGAATGCTTGTCTCAGGTCTGCTTCTTGGGGAACCGAAACTAAGATAAGGCCCTACAAAGTCCTGTAAGTCAAGGAGCTGTGGAAGGTTCTATCTTTTATCTAAGCCCACTAAAAAGGAAAAACAAAGCAAACTTTTGCTTTGTCTGCATTTTCACAGCCAGACACAGAATCCACAGCAGTAGCATATATCTGGATCCTTGGACCCTGCTGTTTGTGTTGGAGAGCCTTTGCCCGGAGAACAATCCCAGTGGCAAGACCCTGGACACTGGGGCAGGGAAGATCATGTTTGTCATCTGGCTCTGTTTCATACCAATTGTGTAGCTTTGAGCAAGTGTCTCAACCTCCCTGAACTGTAAAACGAGTGTGGGAATTCCCACCACCTGGGGAGTTATGAGCCTGGTGAATTCTGGTGTGTGGAGCTCCTGGCCCGGCATAGGCCCTGTGGGAATCTCCCTGTCTGCAGCTCTGGTTAGAGAAGCACTTACCATGTCGACCTCTGAGATGCTGTCCAAGCTCTCCACCTGCACATCCACGCCAACAGGAATGGCTGGGCCTGGGGACAGGGCACAGCAAGAGCATTTATTCTTTTCACTTGAACTCTGACTGTGAATGAGACAGGCGTAAGGAGCATTTCCCCTGGAACCTCCGTGTCTTGTCAGATTTGAAGGTTTGGTGTCCCACATGCCAGGATAACCAGAGATAAAAGGGTGGAGTCATGGGCTGGCTCCCTAGAATATTCCAACTAAGGTGAAAAGAAATGTTTTTGGTCTGAATCATCCAGGTGATTCTGAAACAATTAGATTAATATAAAGCATCTGTCTTTGGTTACACATGCTCATCTAAGGGGAGGATGAAGACCTAGATCAAAGTCAGGTCCCATCTAAGGAGTTACTCCTCAGCATGAGGTCACACATTTTATATTTTTATATTTACCTCCTGGTTTTGTACCCTCTTTCATCCTGGAAGCCAATGTCTCTGGCCATAAGAAAGGCATTGCTTGGTAAATCAGTGCCCAAAGTCATATTCAAAACATTAGCCAAGCCCACAGATCTGCTTCTTTGCTACATGATGGAGTAGCTTCCATGGGGGATGTGATACACTGGGATGGATATGAAAACATTAGATTTGGGGGGGGGGTGTTTATAGGCCATAAACACAATATTCATAAAGAGAAAGAAAGTATTATAAGGGAAGTAAACTGTTGCCTCTTTTCCTCCCTGCTTTCAGGCGTGTAGGGCAGGCATGGAACACACTTAGATCATCACAGAGTAAAAAGGTGGGTTTGGATCCAACAGCAGCTGATTATGGACTGGACAGAAACTCCCTTCCAGAACCTGTTTATTCTTTAGGCAAAGGTGACTGGAAGAAATAAAAGGCATGAGAATGATTTCTGAAATAAATTTTTTTTTTTCCAGGGAAAAAACCCATAACGATGAAAACCCTATTTGACACTAAGAAAGCTGAAACCTGGCAGCTGCAGGCTAAGCTTCAGAGGGCTTTGGCATCCCTCAGCACTAAATCATTATTTTCTCTAACTACTTTCATTTAATTAAACCCAGCAGACCACACTCTGCCCTTGGATGTGGACCCAGAGTTCTGTCTGCCAGCTCCCAGACGAGAACAAATTTAGTCCAAGATCGTGCTTTCCGAGCATTTTCGGGAGGCAGCTTTGGGATGCAGCTGCCCTGTCTTCCCATTGCCGTCCTCACAGCCAGCTGCTGGGCTCCCCGATGCTGAGCCATCCCTGTCAGCAGTGGCCCGAGCACAGCTCGGCTGGGCTGGCCTGGCCACCAACCAGCAGCCGCCTCCCAAGAATGCGTTCAGCAGAGCCCAGGGCAGGCCGGCCAGGGGAGGTGCTCAGATGATGCTGGGGGCTCAGGGGCCTTGTTCACCAAGCACAACCAAGGCAGACTTGAATGCAGGGAGCGACGTTGAGCGGACCCTTGGCTTGACTTCTGCCCACAGACAGAGAGAAGGACCTGTAGAAAGAAGACAAGCCCCCACAGTGCGTGTTTCATACCTCCAAAGCCAGGCCTCATGCTGAAATCGTGGTCATCTATCCTCAGGAGCTGTTCTGACTTTGTCAGTGGCGATTTGGTAATATCAGGGCTGCGTTTAAGAACTGGGCTGCAGAGGGGGAGAAAACAGGTTGATCACATAACCTAATTAAGCCAGATAAAACCCATTTGCATTCAGACTTGATCTTGACAAGTTTGATGGGATGTGTTATTTCTTCTTTAAAGCTGATGGAAATCCTCTCTTCCTCCAGCTTTCTGGATAAATGAACTGACCCAGAAGGTCCAAGACAGGGGTTTAGGAGTGTGAATGAGGGACTTTAAAAATACCAACATCCAGGCCCCATCTTAGAGGTGCTGATTTGTGTGGTCTGGGAATAGGGCCTGGACATTGGTGTTTTTAAAAGCTTCCCAGATGATTTTAATGTGTAACCAAGGCTGAGAACTGCTGGTCCTGGGCTTACTAATAAGTCTAACTCACCCAAAGTTCCTCGGCCATTTTGGGCAGGTTGGAGCTAGAGGAGAGAGGCGGCGGGTGTGGGCTGAGCCCAGCTCCCTTGGCCTCTGCTGGCCCATCCTGTGGAGGGAGCATGGACTTGCCCTTGGGTCAAAGGCCAATCATCCTGGCTCCCTGGGAGGCAGTTTCTTGTGCTTCTGCTTCTGAAGAGCATCTAGGGCCATTTTAATTTATTTTCACTTTTTCTAAATAGGCATTATATTTGCAGGGTTTGACAATTTTTTAAAACAGAAATACAGTGAAAAGTTGGCCTCTTACCTGTGCCTCCACCCATCCCATTCCCCCATCCTCTGGTACCTCTCTTATTGGTTTCTGGTCTATCTGTCCAGAGTATCTTGTAGGTACAAGTAAATACAAATATATATTCTTAGATCTCCTACTTTTCTCCAGTTTCACTGAAATATAATTAACACATAACATTGTCTTAGTTTTAGGTGTACAACATGATGATTTGATACATGCATACTTTGCGGTAAAATTATCACTGCAATAAATCTAGTTAACATCATCACCTTACATAGTCACAGATTTGTTTTTTCCTTGTGATGAGAAACTTTGAGCTACTCTCTTAGCAGCTTTCAAATATACAATACAGTATTGCTGACTATGTCACCATGCTGTACATTACCTCCTCAGGACTTATTTATCTTATAACTGGAAGCAAGTACCTTTTGATCCCCTTCACCCATTTCACCCACACCCTATCCCCACCTGTGGCAACCACCTGTCTGTTCTCTTGTGTCTACAAGTTCGTTTTTTCAGATCCCACATAGAAGTGAGATCACACAGTATTTGTCATCCACGTTGTCACAAAGGGTCTCCTATTTTTATACACAAAGTTTACATATTATATAAACTCTTATACTTTTTCTTTCTTTCTTTATATATGACTTGGATTTTTTTCCCATAGCAAAATGTCCTAAGCCTCATATTCTGTTTCGCACTGCACAGTGTTCCATTGCACGGATGCACCGTCGCTCACACACTCAGTCCTCTATTGGTGGACATGTGAGTTGCTGCCAGTCTTTTGCTGTTTCAATCAGTGCACGGCCTTCATTTACCCATCATCACCATCTCTAAAACCCACAGAAACAATGAACTGCTCTCCTAGTTCCTCCTTGTTCCAACACCAGTGTGTGTGCTCTCCCGGGTAACACACACACACACTTCTTCCTTTCAATGCACATTTCCCGCACTTTGGCCTGCATCAGCATCTCCTAGAGGGCTGGTTCAAACCTAGGTTCCTGAACCTCTCTTTGCCCCATAGCTTCTGATTTAGTAGGTCTGTGCTGAGGTCTAAGAATCTGCATCTCTAATGAGTTCCCAGTTGCTGCTTCTACCGGTGGTCAGCAGACAGTACTTTGAGAGCCACGGCCCTGATGCCTTCATCCTCAACACACAGTTTCCTTCCTTATAACTGGCTCCGTCCACCTTTAAAGTCCTTTGCTATCTGCTTTCCTGAAGAAATTCCTTATCCTTTGGGGTGGGGGGGATATATGTCTGGGAGACAGAAAAACAGAGCTCTGCCCTCCACTGACCTGCCTACTCTGTGCCTCTGGGCATCTTATTTCCCGGAGACTCGGTTTTCTCGCCTGATTAAAGGTGAAGCTCTGTGACCTGACCAGGGGTGTGAGGGGCCAATGAGATCGTGCGTGTGCTTTTCAAACTCTAAGGTGGAAACGCAAATGGGAGGAGCCATTGTCGTTTCTGAGCCAATAAGGAAGATTCCTCCTAAAGGAAGGAAATCATTGTGCTGGCAGCAAAGGCAGCGGCCCAGGGGAAGAACTGGGACCAGTGAATCAGGCAGAGCTACACTGCTGGTGGATGGAATGGAGGAAGCTGGGGTCCGCATGGCCGCCCACCTCCTCTCTCTCTCCCACTGGAGCCGGGAGCCATCTCCCTTCTCCTCCTTTCCAGCTCCCCCTTCCTCTTGTCCCACCCTCTGCTTCCTGCCCCTTGGCCAGGGGTTGGGGTGCTGCTGAAATCACTGCAACCGAGGTGTGGGGAAGAGACCCCCTTAGGATGGTGTGTGGGTACCTCTGGCCAGTGAGGGCATCTTTGTGTGCTCCTGGTCTCTGTCTTTGAGGCTTACCATGAAAATTAAAAATAAAAGTGTTCTAGAGAGTCTAGGTACTCAAATCAACAAAGCATCCCTCACCCTCCAGATTTGCTTCAAATCTAACCAGAATAAAATGTGAAAGAAAAAAAAAAAACAACTATGAAGCTGCAATGCATTAATTTAGCTTTTTTTTTTTTTTTTTTGGTGGTACGCAGGCCTCTCACTGTTGTGGCCTCTCCCGTTGCGGAGCACAGGCTCCGGACGCGCAGGCTCTGCGGCCATGGCTCACGGGCCTAGCCGCTCCACGGCATGTGGGATCCTCCCGGATCGGGGCACAAACCCGTGTCCCCTGCATCGGCAGGCGGACTCTCAACCACTGTGCCACCAGGGAAGCCCTAATTTAGCTTTTTTTTTTTTTTTTTTTTTTTTTCCTAATTTAGCTTTTTGATGAGCATTTTCACAGGACCCACAGGAAGAGGAATTGGAGGATTAATTACTCAGTAGGCCTGATTTGAAAAGGTCTAACCTAAACTATCTCCCCCACTGAAATTGATGGCATTCTTAACCTGGATCCACCATGAAGCTGTCAGTACGGAGAGGAACACATTGCCAGGTGGACTGTATCACTTGGGCGTCCTTGCCCCCGGGCTTAGGGATTCGGCCAAATGGGCACTGGCAGGAGATGAAACACAGAGTGTTTATTCCTCCTTCTCTCTCTGCTTTGATGCCAGGGACTAGCAATGTCTGTGTTGCTCTGTGATTACAGGTAATCACAGTATCGTCGATAAGCTCCAATAACACAATTTACCCTTCAGGCCTGTGGGTCATCATGGTTTCCTTCTGTTCCTAGTGCTTGGGGGGCAGCCACCTGCCTGGGTGCTTCCCTGAACCCTCTGCACAGCTCTGCGAGCAGTCCCTTTGTTCAATGATTGCCTAAGCCCTTTTGAGTGCGGCGCTGTTTTCGGTCAGGACCAGACTGATGCCCAGGGACACGTCAGGGCTGATGCATAGGGATTATGTCATCCGCGGCAAAGCGGAGCAAGGACAGGTGTGCGGGGGCAGGTCCCAGGGGGTGGGAAGGGCTAAGATTACAGGGAGGGCGGCCTGTTGGGCAACGGGCAGGTGGTCAGGAGGGGCAGGATGAGATCACAGGCCACCAAGGGCAGAGTCCTCTTCATCGTCAGCACTTTGCACAGTGCTGGGCCCCTGTGGACTCCCAGCACATGTTCGTGAATGAAGGAAGGGATCAGCGCCTTGGACAGGCACCAGGAAAGAGAGCCAGCAGGGACCAAAAGAGGGGGCAGGAATGAAAATCAGGTTTGGCCCTGGTCTTACTGTGGCTTTGGGCCCGGCTGAAACAGAACTGGGCACTGACTAAAGGGAGGTTTGTCAAATTCTGAGATGTCACTGCCTTTGCCGTCATGAAGCTTAGATTCTAGCTTAGAAAAAACTGATAAATAAGATACTTAAAGTCTTTTTTTTTTGGCCTCACCACACGGCTTGCAGGATCTTAGTTCCCGGACCAGGGATTGAACCCCGGGCCACAGCCGTGAAAGTCCCAAGTCCTAACCACTTGACCTCCAGGGAACTCCCTTAAAGTCTTTTTTTTTATTGTTGTTGTATATAATATTGTTATTGTTTTATTGTATATTTTAAAATAACTTTTTTTCTGTTTACATGCCCATGTTAAAACTTTTTGAAAAATAGATTTAAACATAAAGGAGAGGCTGAAAACCACTAAGAAATAACCTGTGCCATCCTGAGTATATCCTTACACTCCTGAGAGAGAAATACTGTAACTTGCTTTTAACACAAGTTATAATATATCTTCAAATATTGCTTTTAACTCAAGTTACAATACATCTTCAAATATTTTTCCTGTCATCAGCATCTTTTTACCAGCCGAGGTATGATTATTAACCTTGAAATGAAGTGTGACACACATCAGATAATAGGAATAACTAACACTGCCTGAGCGCTCTGCCAGTTATCACGCTACCTATATTACATGTATTAACTTGGGTTAGTGTTCAGAACAACCCTGTGAGGTATGCTTTGCCACTGTCCCCATTTTATACACGAGGAAACTAAGACACAGAGGGTTTGAATAACTTGTAAAAGTGAAGGAGCCAGGAGGCAAATCCAGAGGCTCTGGTTCCAAGGGTGAGAGGCTAGGTTGGCCACAGTGTCTCGATGGAAGACCTGGCTCCCATTGCCTGGAATGTGGGTTACATGCGGAACATCCAACCTTACCTTTCCCCTCACAGAGAAGCCAGCATGGACCTTGCAGAAAACTGGTGGCCACTCACTGATGAAACGAGTGCATTTATTGAATGAGTCCCTGGAAAGTTATGAAGAAGGAATTGACATGTCCCAAGTTATGATGATACAGGATGACATTTGAGACAGCTTTTTAGAATGAACAGCGGGTGTACGTTTTTTGAACATCTATTGATATGTTTTTTCTATCCTCTTGGAGAAAAGGAAAAGTTCTGACCTATGGTTCTTCTTCTTGATGTTTCCTTGCTGTGCTGTCCTCGTCAGTTTGTAAGTGGATGATGTTTTCTCAGAACATCTCCCAGAGGTTAGATAAAACAGGGATGGGGGAGTGTGAGAAACAAGGGATCTGCCGGAAGTCTCATTCAGCCAATAGCAGAGCACTTGATAAGTTATACTTCACTTTGCTGATTATTTCACCTCTGAAGGTAGAGAACTTAATTTTGACAAGAAAGCAAGAGCTAGCTAATGAACCATATGACCCAGCAATTCCACCCCTGGGCATATATCCAAAAAAACAAAAAACATTAATTCAAAAAGATACACGCACCCCAGTGTTCATAGCAGCATTATTTACAGTTGCCAAGATATGGAAGCAGCCTAAGTGTCCATCAACAGATGAATGGATAAAGAAGCTGTGGTCTATATATACAACAGAATATTACTCAGCCATAAAGAAAGAATGAAATAAGGCCATTTGCAGTGACATGGATGGACTTGGAGGGCATTATACTTAGTAAAATAAGTCAGACAGAGAAAGAAAAATACTGTATATCACTTATATGTGGAATCTAACAAATAAAACAAACTACTAAATATAACAAAAAAGAAACAGACTCACCGATATAGAGAACAAACTAGTGGTTACCAGAGGGGAGAGGGAAGGGAGGAGGGGAAAGATAGGGGTAGGGGATTAAGATGTACAAACTACTACGTATAAAATAAATAAGCTACAAGGATATATTGTATAACACAGGGACTATAGCCAATATTTTATAATAACTATAAATTGGGTATAACCTTTAAAAATTGTGAACCACTATACTGTACACTTGTAACTTATGTAATATTGTACCTCAACTACACTTCAATTTTTTTAAAAATCCAAACAAAAAAAAAAGAAGAAAGAAAGAACCTGCTCATGAAATGTTCTTGCTTTCTTGGCATATGAATAGCCAAGGAGAGAAACCCTGAATGTGGGTCCAAATCACCTGGATGTCATCCTCCTTCACACCCCCATCCAGGGCCATGGAGAGCAGTGGGGCGTGTGCAGCCCTAGTTGCACTGCTTGGAGGTGTATCTGTTCATAGGGCTGCCCTCCCGGCTCGGCCAGCCTCGCCCACCCCAGGCGCTCAGCCAGTCCTGGATGAGCTTCCCCCTCATGGCCTCTCTCCATATCCTGGCCTCTCCTTTCCCACCCCCTCTGCCCATCATCTCTCCCATGGGAGGGAGAAGACTTCCTCGCCTCTGGTCTCACCCTACTCTAATCCACCATCACACCAACAGCATGGTATGGGAATCACAATCATGCCACTTCCCCTCTTAAAACCCTTCACCCTCAAAGTGAAATCAATACAACTTAGGCATACAAGGCCTATAATAAGCCTCCTGCCCACCTCCCCAGCCGCAGCTCCCTCTCTGCCCCCCTCTTCTTGCAGCTGCCAGTTATACCCCCCATGCCCCATGCCTTTGCTCCTGCTGTCCCATCTATCTGGAAGGTCCTTTCCACTAGTCTTCGTACACTTTCTTACCCAGACGATGCCTTGCACACCCAGATCAATATCACCTCCTCCGGGAAGAATTCCTGGGCTTCCCTCCTTCCCACTGAAGTCAATACCTTCATCAGAATGTGCTCCATCCTGCACAGCGGGGGCTTTCTGATCAGCCCACCACTTCCCTGTGCACTCTATGTCGGAGGGACTCTATCTCATACATCTCTGTGGCCCCAGCTCCTAATGGTTTGCAGAGCTCAGACTTTACTAAGATATATACAAAATATGGAAGGAGAAACACAAACCCACAGGTGCATTCCAAAGAGATGAATGGGTCCATAAGCAATATGGCAAGAAGACCAAGGTGTAAACGAGGCAAGGCTCAAAAAAGGTGCTAAAGACAAGCAGAATTCTTTAAAGTTGGATTCTGAACCAGGACAGTCAGTAGAAGGAAGTACTGCTTGGAAAAGATGGAGCAATGTGAACAATTACAGTAAGACAGTAATTCTGCTAACAGAATCCAATTTTACTTTGCTACTCTCCATCAAAGAGAATGGTGTTCAAATTGGGAAGGGAAGAGTGAAAAGAATTAGCGGCTGACCAGCGTGGTGAAAATGATAACCTGAGATAATCTCACTTAGTGTTTCTCAGCCTTGATCACACATTGGGTTCACTTGAGAGACTTAAAAACTCCCAGGCCACACCGCAGACCAAGGGTGGGACCCAGCGATCAACAGCTTGCAGACCTCCTCAGCCAACATAGAGAACAACTGCTCTAGCTTTTTAAACGGAACTCAAGCCTACAGACCCAGATGAATTACAGCTCAAGAAACTTAAGGATCCTGCAGCAGAGAAAACCTGGAAACTAGGTGAGAAGCCAGAAAACTGGAGACGGAAAGCCGCTTTCTTGAGATTCACAAAGAAGAAAAAAAGAGTATCGTGGCAACTGCTGAGGTTAAGCTCCAGGTTGATTCCTGGCCATGTTCTAGAACTTTGATTACACAGACGACTTAGGAACGTTATTGGGTCCCATCATGTCAATAGCATATGAGTTCAGTGTGAGTTCAGACAGGGCAAGACACCCTGAAGTGGTCTCCTTCCCCTGGGCAGGACCCCCATGTTGGCAAATCAGGGAGTATCACTGGGTGATGTGTGGAGTATAACTGTCCTCAAAGCAAAGGCACCTCTACGGGGCTCCTGGTGGATGAGGGTCTACACTGGCCTTTCTGATCTGTGTCCGCCGTAGGACTGCATAAATGAGGCCCAGCATCTTTATGGGTTTTCGAGCTTTACAGTCAAAGTTCTTTGACATGCATTGGTCCACACGATCCTTACAGTAACCCTGAGGTGACAGACATAATTGACTCCGCTCTGTGGAAGGGGCAGACTTGAAGATATCCAGCAACTTGTCCAAAGTCACGGTGTGAGAACGTGGCAGTGGCAGGTCCCAAAGCCAGGCACTCTTTCAGTTTGAGCCTGACTTGGTCCCTCTGGCTTGGGAGCTTTGGTGACGGATTCTTGGGGTTGCCCGTAACTGTTCGTGCCCAAGCCAAGACTTCGAAGGAAATCCTCACGGACACACATCCAGGGCTCCATCTTACCTTATGGGAACAAAATTCGGGGCTGTGATGGTAAGCAGGGTTAGGGGTTAGGGAGTGGGCCGCTGGGGGGGTTGTTTTATATCGGTGGCCAGGGAACACATCCCTGAGAGGGTGACAACCTAGCAGAGGCCTGAGGGAGGTGAGAGAACGACCTGCCGATTCTGGAAAAGAGTGGTCCAGGCAGAGGCACAGCAGGGACAAAGGCCATGAGATGGGACTTGCTCGGTGTGGCCAAGCTGGTTGGACAGCAGAAGGGAGAGGAGACCCATGCCAGACCAGCTGCGCTCCCTCTGCCACTGAGCTAGGGTTGAACATGGGCTAGTGTCTTGGTTTTCCACCCAAGTGACGCTGCTGTGACGTTTGCACACCCTGCTCTTCTGCACAGGTCTTTGAGGCAGTGACCTGTCGTGGCACGGAGGGCACTGGGCAGTTAGGGGGCTGGCACACTGCCGGGAGCCCCGGCTTTTCTGACTGATGAGGGAACACGGCACGTTCCTCCTCTCTCCAAGTCTGTTTCCTCTGCCATGAAATAAGGGATTGGGCCACAG
Source organism: Delphinus delphis (assembly GCF_949987515.2). Classification (NCBI taxonomy): domain Eukaryota; kingdom Metazoa; phylum Chordata; class Mammalia; order Artiodactyla; family Delphinidae; genus Delphinus; species Delphinus delphis. The sequence goes on along the minus strand of NW_027192947.1, from coordinate 72,639 downwards.
GGCAGCTTTGAGACCTTTCAAGTCTGTTCCAGAAGCATCATCCCTCAGACGTACTTTACAGCTCTAGTCCTGTTGGCAGATGGTGATGTGGAAAGGGTCAGTCCACTGTCAGGGCCCCACAAAGACGGTTTTGTGTTCCCCTGGACCTGCCAGCATGGGGTGTGTGTGTGTGCATTTAATTTGTATTTATTGTATTTATTTATGTTATCATAATGTTACTTACATTGCACTTCTTGAATTGCTATAGAGGCTGTGCATTCGTCCACATCATGAGTCAGTATTGTGTATTTTCCCTCAAGTATAAATAGTTTATTTCCTTTGATTCCTCACTAAGTGGATTTTGGGGTAACCAACAATCTCTTTTTCAAACCACTGCCTCTAAGAAGGTGTGATAGGTAATTTTCGGTGTCAACTTGGTTAGGCTATGGTACCAGTTTTTAGTTAAATGCCAGCCTAGATGTTGCTGTGAAGCTATTCTTAAGATGTAGCTGTGAAGCTATTCTTAAGATGTAATTAACATTTAAATCAGTAGCCTTTAAATAAAGCAGACTACCCTTCGTAATGTGGGTAGGTCTCACCTAATCAACTCAGTCTTTTCTCCTAAGGTCCTCTGAGGAAGAGGGAATTCTCCCTGCAGACTACCTTAATTTTTTTTTTTTTTTTTTTTTTTTGCGGTACACGGGCCTCTCACTGCTGTGGCCTCTCCCGTTGCGGAGCACAGGCTCCGGACGCGCAGGCTCAGCGGCCATGGCTCACAGGCCCAGCCGCTCCGCGGCATGTGGGATTTTCCCGGACCGGGGCACGAACCCATGTCCCCTGCAGTGGCAGGCGGACTCTCAACCACTGCGCCACCAGGGAAGCCCAGACTACCTTCAGATTAGAGCTGTAACATCAATTCCCTCTGGAATTTCCAGCCTGCCTGCCCCATAAATTTCAGACTTGGTGGCCCACACAATCATGTGAACCAATTCTTTAAATAAATCCTCCTCCCCCTATCTCTCCATACACACACACACACACACATATTACACTATATATATGTTACACAATACACATATGTGTGGGTAAGATAGAGAGAGAGAGAAATAGGTATTATATATATCCTATTGGTTCTACTTCTCTGGAGAACCCTGACTAATCCAGAGTGTGAATACTCCTTGACACCTGAAGTCTGCATACCCGTGGCAGACCTGAGTCACCTGGACCCAGAAGGCTGTGTCTGGTGTGGGTGGGACCAGCCCAGCTTGGATGTGGCTTCTGTGTTATCTTGGGTTCCTCTGATCAAGCCTTCTTCTCGCCACCATGACAGACCCAGGTTCCCACCAAGCTGATGGGTCCTCAACTCGCAGACCTGGCCTGCTGTGGCCCTCCCAGGGGGACAAGAGGGCACAGTAGGAGCATGTTTGTCCACCTGCTTTTCAGGTAAAATCTCGACCTAGATCATCCCTTTTTCCTTGTTCGTATGTCTGAACATAAATTCTCTATGCCTTCCCATTCGAAGACACTGCATTACTTTTTTTTTTTTTTAGTTTAAAGCTCTGAATTTTCCCCACCTATTCTCTTTATCAGAATTCTCAGGTTGTATTTTTCCCATACGTTATAGAACATTCTACTTTCTAACTTGTAGATCAATATCTGTCCCTAATACCAACACCACCTGCTTTATGAGCAACCTTTGTTTAGTGATCATATCCTATTCACAATGTACCTATATGGCTTTGAACATTTTAGACTTGCAATAAATGTCTTATGAGTGGAATTCCCATCACTAATTAAATACACCAGCTGTTAAACAAAACAAAACAAAGCGTATGTACATCAAGGAGCCTGTGATGCGTTTGGGAATGAGAAGTTGCTGGGTGACTTCTCAGCCTAGTGACCTCCCGCCCTCTCACCCAAGAAATGGGGAGGAGACCAGGCCTAGAACAGGGGGTCACAGATCCCAATGTCACAGAAATCACAAGTTACAATCACTTGTTGGAAGTTAGATTTCTTTAACGAGGCTGCTCGTGGTATTGGAAGGGTCACTGATTTGGCACCATTCAGACTTCAGTTTGAATCCTAGGGTGGCCACCAACTAGCTGTTAACCTTGGGTGGGTTCCTTGATCTTTGTTTCCCAGTTTCCCATAAAATGGGGGAATAATACTAACCTTAGGCGGTCACTGTAAGAATTAAACAAGAAAATGTTAGCTAGAACCACGGGAAATGGCTGATATTCCACTGTTTTTGAAGTATCAAAACATTCTCATATGGTTCAACCTGACTTTCACATCCATGAATAGAACTTCCTGTTCTCATTTTATGGTGGTCATAGTAGGGCACAGGAAGTAGAGAAACAGGGGACGCGGAACTCTGAGGGTACGCGGGGTGGCATGAGTTCCATACCTTTCTGGGCCTTTCTCTCCTCATCTTTAAAAGGAGGGGCTTTCTAAAGTCTTTGATATTCTGACATTCTGTAAAAATTATTGGATTAAGGTCTGTCACCCCCACTAAACTGTCAGCACGACACAGGAAGGAGTGAGGTCCACGTTCCTCTCCGTTGCCTCCAGTGCCTGGGGCAGTGTGGTCAACACATATTTGTTGAATGAATGAATGACTGAAGGAATGAGTGAGTGAAGTACAGGAATAGCAAGGGTTAGGAGTCACTCATTTATTCATGCCCAACATTTCTTGAGCATCTACTATCTACCAGATATTGTACTTGAACCTGGGGAGACAAGAATAAATGTGCTGGTTGAGCCCTTGTTCTGAACTGAATTGTGCCCCTCCCCAATTCATATAGTCCCCTGACTCTTTGTGTGACTGTATTTGGAGACAGGGCCTTTAGGGAGGTACTTAAGGTTAAATGAGATCATGAGGGTGGGCCCCAGACCCAGTAGGACTGGTGTCCTCATAAGGAGAGGAAAAGACACCTGGATCCTCCCCCACTACCCCACTCCGCATTGACGAGCACAAAGGAAAGGCCATGTGAGAAGGTGGCATCTACAAGGCAGGAAGAGAATCCCTACCAGAAATCGAATTTGCCAGCACCTTGGTCATGGCCTTCTAGCCTCCAGGACTATGAGAAAATAAATGTCTCTTGTTTAAGCCACCCAGGCTGTGGTGTTTGGTTATGGCTGCCTGAGCAGACAGCCCGCAAGGGGCTCACAGTCTAGAAGCTGAGACAGATGAAGAAAAGTGATAATGCTGAATGATTATTCCTCTGAGATAGGACCGATCAGGGGCCGTGGAATTTCCGAAGAAAGTTACCTGAGACTTGAGAGGCAGGGGTAGGGGAGGGCCAAGGAAGGCTCCTCAGAGAAGGTGACATCTGTGCTAAATATTAGAGGAGGAAAAGACTTGAGCCAGAGGAAGTGGGAAGAGACGGGTGTCATAAGCATGGGAGCAGCCCAGCAGAGGCTCAGGAAGCCATCAGTATGAGGGGCAGCTCATACCAGATGAGAGAGAAGCACAAAGTGGAGACTCAAAGTTCCAGCAAACTCTCTGGAGAATGAAGGGATGAGATGCAGAGAGAACACTAGTAACTTAAGAGGAAATCACATTCCACGGTGTTTAGGGCAATCAGAGAGATGCTGTCCATAAGCCAGAGGCTTGCGCTTTGGCAGGACAGGATGTGACAGCAGTGCCTCGTGCGTGATCACTGCCTCCCTCCCGGCCTCTGCCCTTCATCACCTGAACCCGCTCGTCTCCCCTTGCCTGGAAGCTCTTGCCTGTCTCTCCCTCTCACCTTCTCTAGTCTCAGTCTCCCAGTTCACAGCCAGGTGTCTTGTTAAGAGTGAACCACATTCACTCCGTTTTCTCTTCTTAACACACCACCACCCGTCTCTTCTTGCTGAGGTTGTTAATGGCTCTTCATACCGTATCTCTTGGCCCGCTCACATCTTGGCCCTCTGCCTAACTGATTTTTACTCTGGTGGGATCTGACCCTGTTGATCGCTCCCTCCTTCTGGAAACCCTTGACACAGCACTGGAACACTTCTCTGGTCTGTCAGCCTCTTGCAGGCAGAGACTGTATCTGATTCAGTCATTGGCGAGGCACCCGTTGCCCAGGGCAGTGCCTGCCCCGTAACAAGCAACTGATAACTGTCCCAAAGGTGCTCCCTTCGCCTCTTGATGCCTCTCGATTCCAGCGCTACATCTACTTCTCTGGTCTCTCGTTTTCAGCTTCCTTCACCAAGTCCTCTTCCTCCAACCTCTCCTTAAATGTTGTCTGTCCCCAAGGCTCTGTCCTTTGTCCTGCTCTTATTTTATGCTACACACTGTCTTTGGGTCACCTCATCCACCACCACCTAGGAGGACTTTTTTTTTTTTTTTGCGGTACGCAGGCCTCTCACTGTTGGGGCCTCTCCTGTTGCGGAGCACAGGCTCCGGATGCGCAGGCTCAGCAGCCACGGCTCACAGGCCCAGCCACTCCGCGGCATGTGGGATCCTCCCGGACCGGGGCACGAACCCGTGTCCCCTGCATCAGCAGGCGGACTCTCAACCACTGCGCCACCAGGGAAGCCCTAGGAGGACTCTCTTTACAACTACGTCTCCAGGCCCGAATTCCCTCCCGAGCTGCGGACCTGTAGGCCTTCCTGTCAACTGGACAACCATCTCCTGGTATCTTGCAGGCACATCCAGGTCCACATGCTCATACTAAAATCATCATCTTTTCCCCCAAACGTGCTTCTCTTCCTGCTCTCCCTTCTCTGGTACCACCCTCTACCCAGTTATACCATCCAAATACGTGCTAGACTTTCACCCAGTCTAATTCTGACAATTCTACCTCCTTAAAGCTCTCATCCATCTTCCCCATCCCTGTTCATTTCATCCTACTCATATCCTGGTTCCGGCTCTCACCATCTCTCATCTGGTCTAAAGCAGACACACTGGATGACTTTCTCTGTCCCCCCTGTAGCACTTTTCCCATCCTCCTGCCATCCTGCCACCAGTGTCATCTCTCCAAAATGGAAATCAGCTGAAACTATTAGATCCTCTCTACCTTCAGAGTAAATTTGAATTCTTTAGCAAGACAAAGCAGTATGATAACGGTACTTTGTTTCTGATGTTATCAGTTTACCCTCCTAGAGCTTGAGCCAGCATTTGTCCAGGGGCCTGTGGTATAGATAGGCTAGATCTTTATTCTTTTTCTTTTTCTGGCCACACAGTGTGGCCTGCAGGATCTTAGGTCCCCAACCAGGGATCAAACCCATGCCCCCCTACATTGGGAGCACAGAGTCTTAACCACTGGACCGCCAGGGAAGTCCCTAGATCTTCATTCTTCCAGGGAGGAGGGAGAGACCATAAGTATTGATTTATTCTAGAAACACTGCCCTGGCATTCTGATCTTTACCGAGAGTCAAGTAAGGCACAAAACGTAAGGAGGCACTCCCTCTCAGGTCGTGCAAGGGCCTCCTTTAAGTTTGCATCGTAGCCGCCTTACTTGCCTCACCCCCATTGTGTGCATGAGTTCACCTTGCTTCCTATGTTATTATTATGACCCATGAAACGAAGCCTGGATACAAATTACCAGCAGCTTATGAGTTTAGAGTCTGGCTGAAATTAAGTGAGCCTTTAAAGTGAGCCTTTAAAAGTCGAGGCTACATAAAAACAAAAACCTGGCTGGGTTCACCATTCTGGAAAGCAATTCTGCCAGTTATATTGGACCTTTAAATGTTCTTCTGCCATTTGACCCAGTACACTTCCAGGAGTCTATCCTAATTAAATAATCGTGTATGTAAGCAACTACCCTATGTACAAAGATATCCATACAGAATATTTATAATAACAAAGGGGAAGCAATTAAATGTCCACAAATAGAGGAAGATGCTTAAATGGTGGTAATTATACACTATTATGCATTATAGTGTGGGCATTCAAACGATAATTCTATAGACTTCAAATAAGTAAACAAAATCATTGTATTAAATACAATGAGGTTACAAAATTATATGCATAGAATAATCCCAGGCTAGTAAATACTCAATATATGCTTAGAGAAAAAAAAGACTGGAAGAAAATACACAAAAATGTTAACAAGCTTACTTCTAGGTTTGGGGATTATGGGTGATTTCTGTGTGTTGAAAAAATTTTTGTTCCTATGGTTTTTAAAGTAATGGTCATATATGGCTTTCATAATTTAAAAAAAGTGAAAGTTCTTTTAAGTAATTTTTAAAAGAAAATCTATTTCACTCTCTAGACTTCTCTTCCTCAGTGGTATTTACTAATAGCTCCCCCTCTAGCTCTGGCTTGGGAGAGAGGCTGAGAAGTTTTTGGCGACAACCCATAGGATTTGTTGCTGTCGCTGTTTTTAATCCTCGAGAGCACATTTGGTTCAGAGCATCTCTGTGGCAGCACCGCTCCACTGATTCCACCGTTTGCCCAGCAGCTTCTGACTCTTGACTGTAACAGGACATATGGCTTGTGCACAGCGGTTTCTGTCTGTGTCCCGGGCTCACCATGACCACTGGATATTTCAGCTCCTAGCTTTGTGATGTTGCTAAAACAGCTTGAAACAAGCGCTGTGAGCCAGACCTGGCTGTTCCGGATCCCATGTGTGGAGGGCTCTCTCAAACACAGAGCTGGGCACTGAGGAACAAGACACCCAGCCCAACCACTAGCCCCAAACTCCAGAAAGCTGGACTTCCTTCCATACTAATTGCTTTTTTATGACCTCTATTCATGTTACGTTCAGAGATGAAGAAAGCTGAAGCTCAATTTGGACTCAGGCTGATAAAGAACCAAGAATCAGTGCCCTTCCTGCCTCCATCTCTTCCTCAGTGAAAGAGAGAGAGTTGGATTGGGGGATCTCCAAATGTACTATTTTATTCATGCATATCGGACAAGCAGGTATGCAGGTATTCCATTACCAGCTCTGTCACAGAGCTGCCCAGGTGAGACCAATGCTGAAGGATCGGTCTGGCTCTGTCCAAGCTCCCTCCGCAGGCTGGTATGGCCAGGGTGACGTGTACCGTGCTGGTAACCAGCAGCGGCTGGTCCTCAGGCAGGTCCATCCCTGCCTCCTCCCGATTTACTACTGGCGGGGACAACCTAACGATCCTCCTAGCCACACAGCTTGAAGACAGCTGCTTTCTTTTCTTTTAAAAGATGTTAAAAGGGACTTACACATCTAGCAGAAATAATTAGAACTCACAGAATCATTCTCACTAATTAGAGGTCCCATGGGTTATTTGAGAATTCCCAGATTTGCTCCAACCTAGGATGCACACATCAAATAACTGCCCTTATTTTTTTTTAATGTGCATATATTCTTTTATCCAGTATCTACTTTTACCCAGGACAATTCCTAAGAGATTGAAGAATATGCAATGATAGCACTGTATCAAATCTAGCATCATTTAAAAAGAAAACATAATTCTAACTTCCTAAATGGGGGAGTAGGCGGAAGCAGGAAAACAAAGGGAAAAGGAGTAAAAAGGCAAAAGGCATCCACGGGAAACACCATATATTGTAAACGATTCCACAACAAAACCAGAAGCTTGCTTTACATACCCTCTTCCCCTAAATTCTCGATCAGGGGAAGTCCACTCACCTGCCTTTCTTCGACATCTCCTGTACGTCTCTTTTTCGCCAGTGCACTCTGCTTTCAGTAGCCAAAGCCCATGGCCACCACAAAAGGAAAAGGCCAACTTTCATGTTCTGGACAGCCAGCATGCGTTTCCAAATCCAAACAGTTCTCTCAAGAAACAGCAAAAAAGGAAAAGGATGTTCTTTTTCTCTCTTAACACATTATTGTTCTGTTCATTATTAGAAAGATGTTTACTCATGCAAAAAAAAAAAAAAATCAACCCACAGTCTGTAATCTGGAGGGCAGGAGAAAAAGCAATTTCCACTAAACCTATAAATCCTCCTACGTCAGATGTCAGGGATTTTCTGAACTGAGGTTGAAGTCCTGTGTCCCTGTCGGACAATTATTTTGGCTGGTCTAAATGAGTTCATCGTCAGACGTGGTGAATACGTTCGTAAAAGGTCTGTATTTTCTGTTCCAACAGAATAGAAGGAAGTAAAAACAAACCAAAGCAATTTCTGAAACAAGGCATACCTGAGGTGCTGCACTGCTTCTTATGCCCCAAAAATGAGCTCCTCCCTGGATCTATTTAAAGTTTTTCGCCATTATTATTTGCTTTAGCTGAGGGCTGGATTTGGATGGTTCCCCACCCTCACTCCTTCCTGTGGTTGAATCTGTGGAAACTCAGGGCTCTGTACCTGTGCCGTTATCTATCTGGCTGCGGTTGGGAGGGCTAGGGGGAAGGAGGCTTTTTTTTTTGGTCTTTGTTTTTTGCACAGTAAGAGTGAAATTCTCTTATCAGTAGTACTATTCATACTGTGAACCTCATCAGACTTTTCACACTTGGAAAATATCAGTAATAAATTAACAATAGCAATTAAGTCTGAGTTATCTATTGTTAAAAACAAGACAGAGGCCCAAAATGGAGTTGCTTATGCTAAGCTCCACATCACCAAAAGGAGACAACTTCATTCGTTTTAGCTCTCCCAGAAATGGAATCTTTTTTTTTTTAACATCTTTATTGGAGTATAATTGCTTTACAATGGTGTGTTAGTTTCCGCTTTACAACAAAAGGAATCCGTTATATATATACATATGTTCCCATATCTCTTCCCTCTTGCGTCTCCCTCCCTCCCACCCTCCCTATCCCTCCCCTCCAGGCGGTCACAAAGCACCAAGCTGATCTCCCTGTGCTATGCGGCTGCTTCCCACTAGCTACCTACCTTATGTTTGGTAGTGTATGTATGTCCATGCCTCTCTCTCGCTTTGTCACAGCTTACCCTTCCTCTCCCCGTGTCCTCAAGTCCATTCTCTAGTAGGTCTGTGTCTTTATTCCTGTTTTACCCCTAGGTTCTTCATGACTTTTTTTTTTTTAATTCCATATATATGTGTTAGCATACAGTATTTGTCTCTCTCTTTCTGACTTACTTCACTCTGTATGACACACTCTAGGTCTATCCACCTCATTACAAATAGCTCAATTTCGTTTCTTTTTATGGCTGAGTACTATTCCATTGTATATGTGTGCCACATCTTCTTTATCCATTCATCCGATGATGGACACTTAGGTTGTTTCCATCTCCGGGCTATTGTAAATAGAGCTGCGATGAACATTTTGGTACATGACTCTTTTTGAATTATGGTTTTCTCAGGGTATATGCCCAGTAGTGGGATTGCTGGTTCATATGGTAGTTCTATTTTTAATTTTTTAAGGAACCTCCATACTGTTCTCCATAGTGGCTGTACCAATTCACATTCCCACCAGCAGTGCAAGAGTGTTCCCTTTTCTCCACACCCTCTCCAGCATTTATTGTTTCTAGATTTTTTGATGATGGCCATTCTGACTGGTGTGAGATGATATCTCATTGTAGTTTTGAGTTGCATTTCTCTAATGATTAATGATGTTGAGCATTCTTTCATGTGTTTGTTGGCAGTCTGTATATCTTCTTTGGAGAAATGTCTATTTAGGTCTTCTGCCCATTTTTGGATTGGGTCGTTTGTTTTTTTGTTATTGAGCTGCATAAGCTGCTTGTAAATTTTGGAGATGAATCTTTTGTCCGTTGCTTCATGTGAAAATACTTTCTCCCATTCTGAGGGTTGTCTTTTGGTCTTGTTTATGGTTTCCTTTGCTGTGCAAAAGCTTTGAAGTTTCATTAGGCCCCATTTGTTTATTTTTGTTTTTATTTCCATTTCTCTAGGAAGTGGGTCAAAAAGGATCTTGCTGTGATTTATGTCACAGAGTGTCCTGCCTACGTTTACCTCTAAGAGTTTGATAGTTTCTGGCCTTACATTTAGGTCTTTAATCCATTTTGAGCTTATTTTTGTGTATGGTGTTAGGGAGTGATCTAATCTCATACTTTTACGTGTACTTGTCCAGTTTTCCCAGCACCACTTATTGAAGAGGCTGTCCATTCTCCACTGTACATTTCTGCCTCCTTTATCAAAGATAAGATGACCATAGGTGCGTGGGTTTATCTCTGGGCTTTCTATCCTGTTCCATTGATCTATATTTCTGTTTTTGTGCCAGTACTGTACTGTCTTGATTACTGTAGCTTTGTAGTATAGTATGAAGTCAGGGAGCCTGATTCCTCCAGCTCCGTTTTTTGTTCTCAAGATTGCTTTGGCGATTCAGGGTCTTTTGTGTTTCCATACAAATTATGAAATTTTTTGTTCTAGTTCTGTGAAAAATGCCAGTGGTAGTTTGATAGGGATTGCATGGAATCTGTAGATTGCTTTGGGTAGTAGAGTCATTTTCACAATGTTGATTCTTCCAATCCAAAAACATGGTATATCTCTCCATCTACCTGTATCATTTTTAATTTCTTTCATCAGTGTCTTATAATTTTCTGCATACAGGTCTTTTGTCTCCTTAGGTAGGTTTATTCCTAGATATTTTATTCTTTTTGTTGCAATGGGAGTATTTTCTTGATTTCACTTTCAGATTTTTCATCATCAGTGTATAGGAATGCCAGAGATTTCTGTGCATTAATTTTGTATCCTGCTACTTTACCAAATTCATTGATTAGCTCTAGTAGTTTTCTGGTAGTATCTTTAGGATTCTCTATGTATGGTATCATGTCATCTGCAAACAGTGACAGCTTTACTTCTTCTTTACTGATTTGGATTCCTTTTATTTCCTTTTCTTCTCTGATTGCTGAGGCTAAAACTTCCCAAACTATGTTGAATAAGAGTGGTGAGAGTGGGCAACCTTGTCTTCTTCTTGATATTAGTGGAAATGCTTTCAGTTTTTCACCATTGAGGACGATGTTGGCTGTGGGTTTGTCATATATGGCCTTTATTATGTTGAGGAAAGTTCCCTCTATGCCTACTTTCTGCAGGGTTTTTATCATAAACGGGTGTTGAATTTTGTTGAAAGCTTTCTCTGCATCTATTGACATGATCATATGGTTTTTCTCCTTCAATTTGTTAATATGGTGTATCATGTTGATTGATTTGCATATATTGAAGAATCCTTGCATTCCTGGAATAAACCCCACTTGATCATGATGTATGATCCTTTTAATGTGCTGTTGGATTCTGTTTGCTACTATTTTGTTGAGCATTTTTGCATCTATGTTCATCAGTGATATTGGCCTGTAGTTTTCTTTCTTTGTGACATCCTTGTCTGATTTTGGTATCAGGGTGATGGTGGCCTCGTAGAATGAGTTGGGGAGTGTTCCTCCCTCTGCTATATTTTGGAAGAGTTTGAGAAGGATAGGTGTTAACTCTTCCCTAAATGTTTGATAGAATTTGCCTGTGAAGCCATCTGGTCCTGGGCTTTTGTTTGTTGGAAGATTTTTAATCACAGTTTCAATTTCAGTGCTTGTGATCGGGCTGTTCATATTTTCTATTTCTTCCTGATTCAGCCTTGTCAGGTTGTGCATTTCTAAGAATTTGTCCATTTCTTCCAGGTTGTCCATTTTATTGGCATAGAGTTGCTTGTAGTAATCTCTCATGATCTTTTTTATTTCTGCAGTGTTAGTTGTTACTTCTCCTTTTTCATTTCTAATTCTATTGATTTGAGTCTTCTCCTTTTTTTTTCTTGATGAGTCTGGCTAATGGTTTATCAATTTTGTTTATCTTCTCAAAGAACCAGCTTTTAGTTTTATTGATCTTTGCTATCATTTCCTTCATTTCTTTTTCATTTATTTCTGATCTGATTTTTATGATTTCTTTCCTTCTGCTAACTTTGGGGTTTTTTTGTTCTTCTTTCTGTAATTGCTTTAGGTGCAAGGTTAGGTTATTTATTCGAGATGTTTCTTGTTTCATAAGGTAGGATTGTATTGCTATAAACTTCCCTCTTAGAACTGCTTTTGCTGCATCCTATAGATTTTGGGTCGTCGTGTCTCCATTGTCATTTGTTTCTAGGTATTTTTAATTTCCTCTTTGATTTCTTCAGTGATCACTTCGTTATTATGTAGTGTATTGTTTAGCCTCCATGCATTTGTATTTTTTAAAGATCTTTTCCTGTAATTGATATCTAGTCTCATAGTGTTGTGGTCGGAAAAGATACTTGATACAATTTCAATTTTCTTAAATTTACCAAGGCTTGATTTGTGTGACCCAAGATATGATCTATCCTGGAAAATGTTCCATGAGCACTAGAGAAAAATGTGTATTCTGTTGTTTTTGGATGGAATGTCCTATAAATATCAATTAAGTCCATCTTGTTTAATATATCATTTAAAGCTTGTGTTTCCTTATTTATTTTCATTTTGGATGATCTGTCCATGGGTGAAAGTGTGGTGTTAAAGTCCCCTACTAGGAATGTGTTACTGTCGATTTCCCCTTTTATGGCTGTTAGTATTTGCCTTATGTATTGAGGTGCTCCTATGTTGGATGCATAAATATTTACAATTGTTATATCTTCTTCTTGGATCGATCCCTTGATCATTATGTAGTGTCCTTCTTTGTCTCTTCTAATAGTCTTTATTTTAAAGTCTATTTTGTCTGATATGAGAATTGCTACTCCAGCTTTCTTTTGTTTTCCATTTGCATTAAATATCTTTTTCCATCCCCTTACTTTCAGTCTGTATGTGTCTCTCGGTCTGAAGTGGGTCTCTTGTAGACAGCAAATATATGGGTCTTGTTTTTTATCCATTCAGCCAATCTGTGTCTTTTGGTGGGAGCATTTAGTCCATTTACATTTAAGGTAATTATTGATATGTACGTTCCTATTCCCATTTTCTTAATTGTTTTGGGTTCGTTATTGTAGGTCTTTTCCTTCTCTTGTGTTTCTTGCCTAGAGAAATTCCTTTAGTAGTTGTTGTAGAGCTGATTTGGTGGTGCTGAACTCTCTCAGCTTTTGCTTGTCTGTAAAGGTTTTAATTTCTCCATTAAATCTGAATGAGATCCTTGCTGGGTAGAGTAATCTTGGTTGCAGGTTTTTCTCCTTCATCACTTTAAATATGTCCTGCCAGTCCCTTCTGCTTGCAGAGTTTCTGCTGAAAGATCAGCTGTTAACCTTATGGGGATTCCCTTGTGTGTTATTTGTTGTTTTTCCTTGCTGCTTTTAATATGCTTTCTTTGTATTTAATTTTTGACAGTTTGATTAATATGTGTCTTGGCATATTTCTCCTTGGATTTATCCTGTATAGGACTCTCTGTGCTTCCTGGACTTGATTAACTATTTCCTTTCCCATATTGGGGAAGTTTTCAACTATAATCTCTTCAAATATTTTCTCAGTCCCTTTCTTTTACTCTTCTTCTTCTGGAACCCCTATAATTCGAATGTTGGTGCGTTTAATATTGTCCCAGAGGTCTCTGAGACTGTCCTCAGTTCTTTTCATTCTTTTTTCTTTATTCTGCTCTGCAGTAGTTATTTCCACTATTTTATCTTCCAGGTCACTTATCCGTTCTTCTGCCTCAGTTATTCTGCTATTGATCCCATCTAGAGTATTTTTAATTTCATTGATTGTGTTGTTCATCGTTGTTTGTTTCATCTTTAGTTCTTCTAGGTCCTTGTTAAATGTTTCTTGCATTTTGTCCATTCTATTTCCAAGATTTTGGATCATCTTTACTATCATTATTCTGAATTCTTTTTCAGGTAGACTGCCTATTTCCTCTTCATTTGTTAGGTCTGGTGGGTTTTTATCTTGCTCCTTCATCTGCTGTGTGTTTCTCTGTCTTCTCATTTTGCTTATCTTACTGTGTTTGGGGTCTCCTTTTTGCAGGCTGCAGGTTCGTAGTTCCCGTTGTTTTTGGTGTCTGTCCCCAGTGGCTGAGGTTGGTTCAGTGGGTTGTGTAGGCTTCCTGGTGGAGGGGACTAGTGCCTGTGTTCTGGTGGATGAGGTTGGATCTTGTCTTTCTGGTGGGCAGGTCCACGTCTGGTGGTGTGTTTTGGGGTGTCTGTGGACTTATTATGATTTTAGGCAGCCTCTCTGCTAATGGGTGGGGTTGTGTTCCTGTCTTGCTAGTTGTTTGGCATAGGATGTCCAGTACTGTAGCTTGCTGGTCGTTGAGGGAAGCTGGGTGCTGGTGTTAAGATGGAGATCTCTGGGAGATTTTCGCCATTTGATATTATGTTGAGCTGGGAGGTCTCTTGTGGACCAGTCTCCTGAAGTTGGCTCTCCCACCTCAGAGGCAAAGCACTGACTCCTGGCTGTAGCACCAAGAGACTTTCATCCACATGGCTCAGAATAAAAGGGAGAAAAAGTAGAAAGAATTAGTAGAAGTAGAAAGAAAGAAAGGAGGGAGGGAGGGAAGGAGGAAGGAATGAAGGAAGGAGGGAAGGAAGGAAAAAAAAGATAAAGTAAAATAAAATAAAGTAAGATAAAATATAATAAAGTTATTAAAATAAAAAAATAATTAAGAGAAAAAAAACGGACGGATAGAACCCTAGGACAAATAGTGGAAGCAAAGCTATACAGACAAAATCTCACACAGAAGCATACAGATACACACTCACAAAAAGAGGAAAAGGGGAAAAAATCATAACTCTTGCTCTCAAATTCCACCTCCTTAATTTGGGATGATTCGTTGTCTATTCAGGTATTCCACAGATGCAGGTACATCAAGTTGATCGTGGAGCTTTAATCCGTTGCTCCTGAGGCTGTTGGGAGAGATTTCCCTTTCTCTTCTTTGTTCTCACAGCTCCCAGGGGCTCAGCTTTGGATTTGGCCCCGCCTCTACGTGTAGGTCGCCTGAGGGCGTCTGTTCTTCGCTCAGACAAGATGGGGTTAAAGGAGCCGCTGATTGGGGGCTCTGGCTCACTCAGGCCGGGGGGAGGGAGGGGCACGGAGTGCGGGTCGAGCCTGCTGCGGCAGAGGCCGGCGTGACGTTGCACCAGCCTGAGGCCGCCGTGCGTTCTCCCGGGGGAGTTGTCCCTGGATCACGGGACCCTGGCAGTGGTGGGCTGCACAGGCTCCCGGGAGGGGTGTGGATAGTGACCTGTGCTCGCACACAGGCTTCTTGGTGGCGGCAGCAGCCTTAGCGTCTCATGCCCGTTTCTGGGGTCCGCGCTGATAGCCGCGGCTCGCGCCCGTCTCTGGAGCTCTTTTAAGCGGCGCCCTTAATCTCCTCTCCTCGCGCACCAGGAAACAAAGAGGTAAGAAGAAGTCTCTTGCCTCTTCGGCAGGTCCAGACTCTTCCCCGGACTCCCTCCCGGCTAGCCGTGGCGCACTAACCCCCTGCAGGCTGTGTTCACGCCGCCAACCCCAGTCCTCTCCCTGCGCTCCGCCCGAAGCCCGAGCCTCAGCTCCCAGCCCCGCCCGCCCCGGCGGGGGAGCAGACAAGCCTCTCGGGCTGGTGAGTGCCAGTCGGCCCTGATCCTCTGTGCGGGAATCTCGCCGCTTTGCCCTCCGCACCCCTCTGGCTGCGCTCTCCTCCGCGGCTCCGAAGATTTTCCCCTGCGCCACCCGCAGTCTCCGCCCGTGAAGGGGCTTCCTAGTGTGTGAAAACCTTTCCTCCTTCACGGCTCCCTACCACTGGAGCAGGTCCCGTCCCTATCCTTTTGTCTCTGTTTATTCTTTTTTCTTTTTCCCTACCCAGGTACGTGGGGGGTTTCTTGCCTTTTGGGAGGTCTGAGGTCTTCTGCCAGCGTTCAGTAGGTGTTCTGTAGGAGTTGTTCCACATATAGATGTATTTCTGGTGTATCTGGGGGGAGGAAGGTGATCTCCGCGTCTACGCTTCCGCCATCTTCCCGGAAGTTGAAATGGAACCTTAAACCAGCCAATGAGGTGTCATTTGATAAGCGCTAGCTAGCTAATCTGCCTGGTTGGCCCCTGCTGTCCCCTAAAGGAAAGTAATCTTGCAATAACCAACCTGCTTTTTTACCTAGTGTTCCCACTCCCTTCTGCCTGTAACAGTCTTTTATTTTGTACCACTCCTCGGAGCTCCTTTCTAGCTTCTTGCTAGACTGAACGCTGCCTGATTCATGAATTGAATAAAGTCAATAAGAGCTTCAAAATTTACTTGTTTGAATTTTGTTTTTTAACACTGTAGATAGTTTTTCTTTTCCTTTGATGCTTGATCAAAGACTCTGCTATGGGGGTTCCCTGGTGGCACAGTGGTTGAGCGTCTGCCTGCAGATGCAGGGGGCACGGGTTCGTGACCCGGTCCGGGAAGATCCCACATGCTGCCGCTAGGCCCGTGAGCCATGGCCGCTGAGCCTGAGCGTCCGGAGCCTGTGCTCCGCAACGGGAGAGGCCACAGCAGTGAGAGGCCCGCGTACCACAAAAAAAAAAAGAATAATCTTGTTGATCAAGAATAATCTTTCTTTGAAATTATGTATGATCACAGGGGAAGGAAGACTGTCAGGAAAAGCTGTCAAACTTTGAAATGGGCAAAAGAGATTACTGGGGGTCCTTTCAACAGAAGGCTAAGTCTTGTCCAGTGAACCCTCCAGGGATTTTCTGATCCTCTAGGGATGTGGTTTGGATTATCTTCGTTTTTGTTTTGTTTTGTTTTGATGTGGAGAGTGGTAAATATGTTCTTTTATTGTATTTTTTCATTTTTTCTTTATTTTTTATATTGGAGTATATTTGATTTACAATGTTGTGTTAGTTTCAGGGGTACAGCAAAGTGACTTAGCTATACATATACATATATCTATTCTTTTTCATATTCTTTTCCCATATAAGTTATTACAGAGTATTGAGTAAGAGTTCCCTGTGCTATACAGTAGGTCCTTGTTGATTATCTATTTTATGTGTAGTAGTGTGTATATGTTAATCCCAAACTCCTATTATCCCTCCCCACCTTGCCTTTCCACTTTGGTAACCATAAGTTTGTTTTCTACGTCCGTTAGTCTAATTTCTGTTTTGCAAATAAGTTCATTTACCATTTTTTTAGATTCCACATATAAGTGATATCATATGATATTTGTCCTTCTCTGTCTGGCTTCACGTAGAATTCTCTAGGTCCATCCATGTTGCTGCAAATAGCATTATTTCATTCTTTTTTTTATGGCTGAGTGATATTCCATTGTATATAGGTACCACATCTTCTTTATCCATTCGTCTGTCAATGGGCATTTAGGTTGCTTCCATGTCTTGGCTATTGTAAATAGTGCTGCAATGAACATTGGGGTGCATGTATATTTTAGAAGTATGGTTTTCTCCAGATATGTCCCCAGGAGTGGGATTACTAGATCATATAGTAGCCCTATTTTTAGTTTTTTAAGGAACCTCCATACTGTTCTCCACAGTGGCTATACCAATTTACATTCCCACCAACAGTGTAGGAGGGTTGATTGTCTTTGACCAGGCTATTTTACAACTCTGTGAAAGGTAGATATTAACATGTAGAAAACTGATAGTAATGCATATCTTTCCTGTCCATAGCTATGCAAATTATTCCTTTCGTCCACTAGGAAATATAAATCTCTGTAAATCAAATCTTCATTTGAACCAGTTATAACATCCTACTGGTCCCCTCACTAATTAATGAGTTAAACAAAATCTTTGACACATGCTCATTTTATAGTTATATGAGTCATGATTCAATCCTCTTATATAAATCAGCCTAAAGCATTTTAAATAAACACATGTTGGAAACAGTTCAACATACAGAAATAAAGACAGAATATGTGATGTCTCCATCACATCTTATAAGCTAAGCACGATTAGATACTTAACTGATAGTGACTTGCTGATCTGAAGAGCCAAAGTAGCAAATAGGTAACATTCTGGAGTTGAGTACATTAAAAACCTCAGGCCACAAAGGCACTGAGGGAGACTTTAGGTGGCTTTTTTTTTTTTTTTTTTTGGCCACACTGTGTGGCCTGCGGGATCTTAGTTCCCCAACCAGGAATCAAACCCGTGCCCCCTGTAGTGGAAGCTCAGAGTCTTAACCACTGGACCGCCAGGCAAGTCCCTAAATGGCTTTTTGATGCTCAGATTAGAAAATGTCTTTCTTTCTTATTTGGAGGACCCTGGACTAGCGCCAGGGGCCAGGAGCCTGGACATAACCAAAGAGCAAATCCGGATGGCCTCACACATGCATTTCTTAACCTTTTCTCTGTAGCTTAGCAGAGAGCTGGCTCAGTAGGTCTGGGTTAGCTCTGTGGGAGAACAGACTGATACCAGCTGCTGAGCCTTCCCAACAAGGCCACTTCTTCCTCTACCAGGAAGTTCCCATGGCAGAACCGGAGGGCAAGGGCCCTGTCTTGGGAGGGCCCTGGCCAACCATGCCCAACCCAACTCAGGGGGATCAGAAAGCCATGTGCACTTGGCCCAACCCAACTCAGGGGGATCAGAAAGCCATGTGCACTTTGCTACTTCCCTGCTTGTAAGTGCTCTTAATAAAAAAATTGTTTTCCCATTAACACCACATGACTCTGCTGCAGAGTATCTGTGCCCTCTCTGCAGGACACAGACATGGGAGGAGTTGTCAAGAGCACATGGGCCTGAGAGAACCAGCTGGGGCCAACCCCCAGATTCAGGAAGGCAGAGGAGTTAGGAAGCAGAATCAAGCCTTACTGGGGATCCAGACTGACTTACCCAAGTATTGGATTTCCAGACCAATTTTAAAAACCACTGTGTTTTTTGGTTTCTTTCTTTCTTTCTTTGGTTTTGTTTTGTTTTACCAAACCCTCCTTTCCCTTTACTCAGTATACCAGTCTTCTCTTTTTCCCACTTCCCTTTTTATTCCTCAATCATCATGCCCTTCCCTACATCAACGTAAGGCAGCCAGGGTAGTAACTCCTTCCGTGGAGAAAGGACCAGGCAGCAGTTGGGGCTCGCTTGCTTTCTCATTGCCTCTTCTAAGCTCTGCAAGTGTCCCCTTGGCTGCCGCCCTCAGAACCAGCCAACACTCCACACCATAGGCACTCACTGACTGAGAGGGTCAGCTTCAGACACCATGCTCCCAACTGCTCCCGGACGATGACCCCAGGCCCACATTAACTGTTTTCGAGTTGCTCCCTCTAGAACATTCTCTAGCTACATGCCCACCAATAATTCTCTGGCTCTGAGTTCAGTGCCTAAATGTGGTTTCCCAGCATGGATTGGACTGGACCTTGCCAGGTAAGGAATTAGGCATAAGTGAAAGAACAAAGGAAAGGAATCTGTTGAAACAATGACCAGAAGCATCCCTGATACAACAGTGTATTACTCACTGTATTGCCTAGCCTACAAATTCAGCTGCTGCTGTCATCAAGACATTTAAAGATCAACAAATAAGGTAGAAAAGTAAAAGTTCAGAGGCAAATAGTCCAGGCTGATGGGGATATCTGCTCCATATGATGGCCTTTCTGTCTTGTTGCTTCTTCTTAGCGTGTGGTCCTTAGATGCATGGTTAAAATTGGGTTGCCTCTAAGATTGTGGCCCAGGCCACCGGGAGAGGCAAAGAGAAGAAACGAAAGGCAAGCAATTTCGCTAGTGACACAAGAGCTGTACTCATCACTTTTATTCATATTCCATTGGCAAGAACTTGGCCACGTAGCCACTCCTAGCTGTGAGGAGTCTGAGAAATGCAGCCTCTAGCTGAGTCACCTTCTGTCTAGCTAAAACTCCATCGCTATGGGAAAAAAGGAGAATAAACTGGGGGGAACACTCAACAGTCTGCCAAACTGCCCAGTTTTGCTTTCCATCTTAGGAATCAGGTAGCAGTGACTTGAATCGCAACTTCGATTCCTATAAACCCCTTTTGCTGGGGTTTACTGGGCCCCTTTCCTCCTTGGTCCACTTTATATGTAGAGCTAAACATTCCAGATCGGTCAGAGCATCCAGACTAAAGAGAGAGGGGACAAAATGTCAGTCAGGCCATTAATCTGAGGCATGTTGAGAAGGCTGTGGTATTTATGGCAAGCATCCACCCCCTTCTGCATCGCTATTTTAATTCAGGTCAGAGTCCTTGATCCCTAGGTCTTTTAAAGCCCATCTGTAATGTGCACTCTCTTTGTCATTTCCCTGTGGCCCCTTCCCTGTTGAACCACCAATCCCACTAAAAGCACTTAGATTATTTAATTCAAGTTATTTAATATAGCAATGACAATAGGCTATCTGGAGACTACCCACCATCTATACTGAAATCTGCATGATTGGTGGGAAGTCTAAATTAACAAGAAGCTTCTAGTTACCTAGAGTTGACTTTATTTAACTGTGTAAATCTTGTGATCTGAACAGACCTTGTTGATATCCCTAAGATTTTAATCATCAGTGAGGCATATCTGTTTTGCTCATCACTTAGAACATTAGCTGGTAAACAGTAGGTGCTCAATAAATATTTAGTAAATGAATAAATGAACCTATTAAATGCCCAATGCTTTTATTTCCTAAGGAAGATAATGTATAAATTTGTTTACATTTTTGTCTAAGTTTAATTTCAAAATATTCTAAAATATTATAAACAATTTCAGATCCTCATGTATTAATACATCTTGGGAGCATTTTTAACAACAATGTTTGAAACAAAAATTATTTATGACTAGTATTGATTTAATTTTTTAAACACCATACCATAATTGCCCCAATTTTCTCACCTTGAAAGTTCATCCACATCCAAACCATCCTGTTTAGCTCTTTTCCTCCATAAAAAACCTCTCCTGATCACAATAGCTCATTCTAAGCCCTTTTCGCTGTGTACTGATAACACTTATTCTATACCTCTTAACTTGAGCATTTCATTTCCTGCTGCCTAAAATATTTGGCTACTTATTTCCCATATACTGTATGAGTCTTCTTTCTCTAAGGACATCTTTTAATCACAACATTACTCAGCACAAGACTTTGTATATTGTTGGCTGAAAAATTACATTCCGTTTTGATTCTTTTTCTTTTTTTTTTTGGCTGTTCTGCACAGCTTGCAGGGGGAGCTTAGTACCCCAACCAGGGATTGAACCCGGGCCATGGCAGTGAAAGCACCAAGTCCTAAACACTGGACCGCCAGGGAACTCCCCTCCTTTTTGATTTTTTATTTCTCATAACTATGACCAAATAATAACTGTTTCATGCATGCTTAGACCATTTATCTGGTGATTCTCTGAACAATCCCTCAAACACTTGGCCAAAATCCTTGGAATGTTGGGCCGCCTGGTCTCCTTCCTGTGAGGCAACCACTACTTCCTGCTTTGGCAAGCTCTTTCCACCAGGAGCCACAAGAGGCTTTTAAAATGTGGTTTTTGGTTTAAATTCATTAGAAGTTATGAATATAAACTAGCAATGCAAAATCAGTAAGAAAAAACACATGTATAATCCCCCAACCTTGAAAAAGAGAACAGGGACTTCCCTGGTGGTGCAGTGGTTAAGAATCCACCTGTCAATGCAGGAGACACGGGTTTGAGCCCTGGTCCGGGAGGATCCCACATGCTGCAGAGCAACTAAGCCCGTGCTCCACAACTACTGAGCCCGCGAGCCACAGCTACTGAAGCCCGTGCGCCTAGAGCCCGTGCTCTGCAATGAGAATGAGAAGCCAGCGCACCACAATGAAGAGTAGCCCCCACTCGCCGCAACTAGAGAAAGCCCGTGCACAGCAATGAAGACCCAACACAGCCAAAAATAAATAAAATAAATTTATTAAAAAAAGAAAACGAGAACAAAGTAAGACAGCACTAAAGATTTCTGTTTTTTAAAACTACCATAGTTTGCTATGTTAGATAACCTGAATTTTTCCCTCCATCAGGCTAGCACTACAAATGAGAAGAGCACTTATGAAGTATACAGTATTTTCAGCACAGTCATGGACATATTGGGTGACTTTGTACATGTTTTGACTTACTGTACTGCAGTCTCTCACTTAGAGATAACCCCTCTAAGTTATAGATCCATCTAGGACTAGGAATAAATAACAAGTGTCTCTAAAGCACTGGGCTAATGAAAAGGATAGTATCACAGAAATAATATGCAACAACATCCTCAGCAAGTGACCCACGGAAAACCAATAGATAGTTTAAGATAAAAAATAGTCCAAAGTAGTTGCTCTCAACCACTATTTCAACTCACCCAGTGGGTGGCCTTGGGAAAAGTGAAGGGAGCTCATTAATCCAAATACGTATGGTATCTGCAAAAAATAAAGGCGTGACCAAAGCAGGTTTAAACAGAAATGTATTATCTCACAAGACAAGAAGTCCAGGTGACAGGGTTATTGGAGTTAGTGGCGTCACCAAAAACCTGGGTTATTTCCTTCCCTCCTTATTTTTCCTCTGGCCATCTTACCCACCCTTACAATATGGCTGCCAATAGCAACAAGTTTCCTCATTCATATCCAGTGGGAGAGAAAGAGGGAAAACTTTTTCCCAGATCATAGAAGATAAGCCCTACACTTCAGTCTGACTGGGCCAAGTAAAGCCCTAAGTCCATCCCTGGACCAGTTACATTTACCAGGTTAAAACATGCTCTGATTGGCTTAGACTAATCAGGACCCTCTTCTGGACTGGAAATGGGACAGATGCTTGAACAACCCCCAGGTTCTGATTCAGGAAGGAAGAAAACAGGGTGAATGCTGGCTCTGCCACCAATGGTGCCCACAGGTGTGAAGCATCCGGAGACTGAACACATTATGTGCCTTTGTTGCTGTTTCCAAATGCCCTAGTGGCTCCTGTGATTTAAAAAATGCAGACCCATTCTGGAAGTGTTTGGGAAGTGCAGCTGAATGCATAATGGCCTTCAGCCATGTCTTTTCTCTACAAAGAGGTATTAAAATTATGACTATAATCATCTGATTAGAAAGGAAAGAAGGAAGGCAGGCTCTGTGTGTTGTTAACCTTTGAATTACATTGCAGTTCCTGTGGGAGAGTCACTGCGGCCCTGTCGCCCTCTACTGGACTCATAGCAAAATTGTTGAACTTTTTATTTGTTTCCAAGTCTGTTTTTAACCGAAATGCATAGGCTTCTACGTTCAAGTCTAACTTCGCAAAAAGTTGCCTAGTTTCTTGTTGATAGACTGTGATATGCTTGTCATGGCTCCAGGGGAATTGTTGTGGAGAAAAGAGGAAATTCTATGAGATCAATCTAGGCCTAAAGCCACAGAAACCATGAGGAACCCCTTAGGGGGTCTGCTGCATTAGAAGAGGGCATGCAAATGTGGGGTTCCCTCAGCAGTATTACGTGGTCTGAGGGCTGAATGTAAAACACAAGGACTTTTTCTGCTGTCTCCAAAGCAACCCAACTACTGAATAATTGTAGTTTGCAATTGAATGGTCCTTTGGCATTTACGAAACATTTTTACATGTTTCATTTGGTCCCAAGAATGAGCTCTGGAAGCAATCATAACAGGTTACTACCTTCACTTCATCAGTGAGGAACCTGAGGCCCCAAAACATGAAGTTATTTTCCCCAGGACACGTGGTTAATAAATAGGAAAATTTGTGCTTTCAATCCCAGGGCCTGTGCTTTTCCATTGACTCTATACCCTCTTCTCCCTTCCTGGCTGTTCTGTAAAGTGATGCTTACTTTTATTATCTTACTTAACATGTTTCCCAAAGCATTTTGGTGACAACTCAGATCTTTTAAATTTCATTTATTTACTTTTTTTTTTATACAGCAGGTTCTTATTAGTTACCTATTTTATACATATTAGTGTATAGATGTCAGTCCCAATGTCCCAATTTATCCCACCACCATCACCACCACACCCCTCACCCTGCTTTCCCCCTTTGGTGTCCATACGTTTGTTCTCTACATCTGTGTCTCTATTTCTGCCTTGCAAACTGTTTCATCTGTAACATCTGTAACCTTTTTCTAGATTCCACATATATGTGTTAATATACGATATTTGTTTTCCTCTTTCTGACTTACTTCACTCTGTATGACAGTCTCTAGGTCCATCCACGTCTCTACAAATGACCCCATTTCATTCCTTTTTATGGCTGAGCAATATTCCATTGTATATATGTACCACATCTTCTTTATCCGTTCGTCTGTCGATGGGCATTTAGGTTGCTTCCATGACCTGGCTATTGTAAATAGAGCTGCAATGAACATTGGGTTGCCTGTGTCTTTTTGAATTATAGCTTTCTCTGGGTGTATGTCCAGTAGTGGGATTGCTGGGTCATATGGCAGTTCTATTTTTAGTTTTTTAAGGACCCTCCATACTGTTCTCCATAGTGGCTGTATCAATTTACTTTCCCACCAACAGTGCAAGAGGGTTCCCACAACTCAGATCTTTTAGTTAATTAGTTCCAGATTATTTCCTGCTAATTAGAGGAGCTGATTCATTTGAATGAAATAGAGGGTTTTTGGCGATGGTAAGAATGAATTCTTTGAATGAAAAGTCACATTTGGAACTATTCAACTGTTGAAGAAAAGAATGTAATTTAATTGTATGACAAAATAAACAAGAGACTTAAACTGAACTCATGGGTAAATGTACAACAGAAAAGGACAGTTGGGCAATTTAATATATGACTATTCTAGGGGTGGCAAAAATTTCCATTCTAGGTTCTTTGGCTGGTCTAATAAGTAAATTGACATAAGACAGATTAACAAGAGAAAAACAAATTTAATTTTGACAAGAGTCCCACAAAAATTTGAGACCTAAAGGTAAGTTGGGCAACTGAGGCTTATTATATGTCGTCCTGAGTCAAGGATTGGGATAGGGGCCCGGGGTCTTCAAAGGGGAAGAGGGTAATTCACAAGAAGATAAGAAGAGCAGGTGTTTGACGATTAGATGTTCACCCTGCCATGAAGATAGGTCATTCAGTAAAACGTTATCTCTGGTAGTATCTCTCTTTCAGGACCAGGCCTGTTATCTAAATTCTTTTAGGCAGTTAAGGGAAAGGTAAAAGTTTTCCCTTAGTCTGCTGGGTCTTGATTACCTTCAGCTCAAAATAATCCACGTGTCAAATTGGCCTATTTGGAGGTGACCTATTCTGCTCTCCCTCACTATTTAACTTTTTTCAGCATGTCACTATCTTCTTTTTTTCCATTTTTTTTTTTCGGTCACGCAGCATGTGGGATCTTAGTTCCCTGACCAGGGGTCAAACCTGTGCCCCCTGCAGGGGAAGCAAGAAGTCTTAAGCACTGGACCACCAGGGAAGTCCCAGCATGTCACTATCTTGGCTCACAGATTAACTTTGGTTGCATATAATTTCTTAAAGTAATTTAACATAAATTCCATTTTCTCTTTGAATCCGTTGAAAAAATTTTTTAAATAGCAAGCTTCAGAGTGTATTCATTTGTTGCCATGTTTCCAAATGATTTGGTTCTTTGCTTTAAGGAGAGAGAAACCACTGGAGATCTTCAAGAGTCAGTGACGCAAAGGATTTTTGTAGATTTGTGTCCACCTTCTGCCCTCTGAGGGTTAGGGTTAGGATTTCTCTGGGGGCTTCTGCAATCACTCTGCCACCCCACCGGGAGACCACCCAGGACAGCTCAGAGGTGAACATCGCAGGTGTGTGGAGGATTGCAGCCCTTGACTGTTGGTGGCCCAAGTGTACAGAATCATGACTCTTCCAGCTGGCATAGGTGTTGGGACTCCCCCAGGTTAACCTACCTCATTTACCACCAGAAAATGGGTCCAGATGGGTGATTTGGTTTTAGTTGCTTTTTCCAACTGGCTATAAAGTCAAAGGAGGTTCTTGTTTTATTGGTTCCATTTAGTTACAACTAGTATTTCCTGGTTTTAGTCAGTGCTGGAGATAGAGCCGGCCAATCCCTGGTGACTGTGGGATTGGAGCCGTGACTCCTGATTCTAACTGTTCTGTAGAAAATGCAAAAGAGAGCAATGCCTGTGGTTTTCTCAGCTGATTCTTGAAGCGTATAGTCAGTCGTTTCAGGAGTTGCTGAATGAAGTTTCATCTAACTTTAGAATTTTCACAGTTCACGCTCTGAAACCTCATTGTTAGGGACATATAATTTTTAGACATGGTTCGTTTGCTTAAAAACCACATTTTTCTTTCAGGTCCATTTACAGGCGTTAATTGGTTGTCCCTAGTAATTTTTTTTAAATTGAAGTATAGTTGATTTACAATGTTTCAGGTGCACAGCAAAGTGATTCAGTTATACATATATATATGTGTGTGTATATATGTATAACTTTTTCAGATTCTTTTCCATTATAGGTTATTACAAGATATTGAATATAGTTCCCTGTGCTATACCGTAGGTCCTTGTTGCTTACCTATTTTATATATAGTAGTGTGTATCTGTTAATCCCAAATTCCTAATTTATCCCTCCCCCCCTGCCACCTAGTAATTTTTAAATGGAAAAGAAAAAGGAAAGCTGGACTGCCCATCCCCACCTGTCCATACTCAGTCTTGCAAACGGCTTCCCCAACTCGGTTATTCACAACCTCTCAGACAGAAGGAGGTGGGCCCTGAAGTGCCTTAGGATTCTATAAGAAGCAAGTCCAGACCGTCCAGGCACTGAGGACAGAGACATTGAGTAAATGACCAAATGGCCTTGGGTGTGAAGAGGCTCTCTTCTTAGCAGTCAATGCCATGGGGCATTTCCCACCTCCGTGGGACACCTCGCTGTGTGTCCTGAGAAAGGCAGCCACATGTAGGAGCTCAGGGGATTTTGTTTCAGCTGGTTAGAGGTTTTGATTGTTTTGCAAATACAAAGTTTACCCCAAGAATACGGCTGACTCAACCGTCTCACTGCAAACCTCCAGGAAGACCAAAAAGGGAAATCATTAAGATTTTAGGCAAACTTTCAGCTTCCTTCTGTTACATCTAGTAGATAACATGCCAAAGAATTTGAATATAGCAACCCTCCCACGAGGAAAGAAAGGCTGTGGATGAAGACATTTACTGTACAGTGGGCGGCTAGGAGGAGGTATGATGACAAGTGCTTAGAAAGGCAGATGGCACAATAGTAACAGCTCAGATTTGAGCTAGTTTGACCTGGGTTCAAATCCCAGTGCTGCCGTGTATACCTGGGTGGCTTCTGGGTGTAAACCTGCCCAGGCTTCAAGTTCTTCATCTGCAAAATGGAAAGACATCAACTGCACTTACTTCTTAGGGAGGTAAATGAGTTAATAAACAAAGAGTGTGCGACATGTAAAATGTTCCACTGTAGTCTCTCAAGGGAAAACTGTGAAGCTGTGATAGAGCCCACCACCACCTTGCCCTTAGAGCTTTAAGCTAACATTCTCTCATTTGCTTCTCACACCAACCCTAGGAGGTCGGCTAGGTGGGAATTAGTGCCTCCGCTTTACAGCTAAGGAAACTAAGAGCCCAGGGATGTTCTCCACTGTAAAATGGAACAATGAAGAGCCCGTCAGGATTGCCTCATCTCTAAATTGTAGACATGCCTTTTCAAACCAAGCCTATTTTCCTCATTTGATTGCAACTGATAAATAACAACTTTTTTAAACTGCATGAATTTTGCTTCATCCTACCAACTTCTACAAATTCTTTATTCCTCTCCTGCGCCTAGTTTCTTCAGAACCATTTTTTTTTTGATTCTGTATATATATGTGTTAGCATACAGTATTTGTTTTTCTCTTTCTGACTTACTTCACTCTGTATGACAGACTCTAGGTCCATCCACCTCCATACAAATAACTCAGTTTCGTTCTTTTTTATGGCTGAGTAATATTCCATTGTATATATGTGCCACATCTTCTTTATCCATCCATCTGTCGATGTAGTCCAGGGACTTCTTGATGAGCATGTTTTTGTACTGCTAAGTCAGGCACACACACCTGCACACCTGCCAGTTTCTTTGTTTATGAGTTATAAAGTCATTATTTGTTTATTTAACTTATTTATTTTAATTATTATAAGAGGCTTTACTTCTCCAAACTGGAAACAATCCAAATATCTATCACAGGAGAATGGATAAAGAAATCACAATTTATTCCAACAATGGGCTACTTCTCAGCAGCAAACAGGAATGAACTACAGATACATGTAACTACATGAATTCATCTCAAAAATGTTACGTAGAGTGAAAAAACATAAAAGGGTGCCTACCTTATACTACCATTTATATGCAGTTTTAGAAATGACAGAACAAATCTAACGGTGATACAGAACATTGGCTGTCGGGTCATGGGGAGGTGAACATGAGGACTGACTGGAAATGGGATGCGAGGAGGCTTTATGAGGTGTCAGAAATGGTCTATCTCTCGACGGGAAGGTGGGTTAAAGGTTATATACATTAAAATTCATTGCACGGTACACTTAAGGTCTGCGCATGTAAATCATGTCCAATAAAAACTGTCAGCTGTAGGTTATGTAATAATTGTTGATTAAAAGGTAGCTCTTCCAGAAATACAGATACGACTAGACATGCCAACTATTTAGATGTCCATATTCATGCAGACTATTGACTAACATTCAATAGACAAGAGCAGGATAATTTGGTAGAAGACAACAGATACCTTTGTTCTAGGACACTACGACCTGAAGGTAAGCAGTAACTTGAATCAAATGGTCCAGACTAGTAACTCCTTTAGTGACGCATTGTTATTCACAATGTTGTTTTTAAATGTAGTCTTTTTTCTTTTATTAAGAAAGAACTTGCAGAGCAATAAACTCCAGCTACTTATCTCACTCCGGTATTCTTCTTATTTTCAATACATGTCTATCATATTTACTTACTGACTCGATTTCTTAAAAATAGTCAAACTCAGAAGAACCTCTCCTCTCCTCTGTGATCACATTTACATCCCTTCAGCCAGCAGGACATCTCAAAACAATGTACTATTGTTGACGACGAGGATGGGGGTAACTCTGGGCAAACCCTCCACCACTCCTGGGAAGACAACTAAGGCGGCGAATCACCCTGGAGGCCGTGTGCTGCCCTCTTGAATCTGGTGATCAATCTCCCCTTAGAGTGTGGGGAGGACAGGGGGCAGCGGTGGAATTGGGGGCTTTGGGACTCCGCAGACTACCCCAAGGAGAATTGCTCAGATTTACCGACCCCATTGCTTGCCCCTCAAATCGGCAGAGCTGGAGGGAAAGGGAGAAACCCTACCCTCTCCCAAAATAAACAGCGGTGGGGACTCACTGCCCAGGTCCTATTTCTAGGCACAGAAACATTCCAAGTCTCTCTGAGCTCAGCTGTAACAGAAGCTCCTGGTATCACCACAATGCTTTAGAAAGCCCCATTTCTCTCCGCCTCACACTTGAGGTAGAACAGAAAGGGAGGGAGAAGGCAAAGGCCAAATATTTTGTTCTCAGATATGAGCTTCCTCACAATTCTCAGCTGGTGCTTACTGGAAACCAGTGGGTGTGCTCTTGCCTAGTATGGCAGGAACTGCTCTTTCCTACGCTCTATGCTTTCCCTTTCTTCCAGACTTTCCTGTTTGGGGCTAGGTATATGTCTATTCAGAATAAGTATATTTCCCAGCATTCTCTGCAGGTGGATGTGACCAAGGGACCAAGTTCTGGCCAATGGAAAGTGTGTGGCAGCCTCCTGGAACTTTCCTTGAAAGCTAGCCAGCATGCCCTTTTTCTCCTTTATCCCCTTAAGCTTCCTGCTTCTCCAGTGGCAGAAAAGATGGCTAAAGCTCTTGCCACCATCTTAGATCATGAGGTCAAGGGTCACACTCTAGGGCCACATGCCGTGAGCTGGGAGGAGCCTGAGTTTTCAGTCCCTGAGGACTGCATAGAGCAGAGTTGCTATACCACGCTGGACTGCCACTTCCAGACTTCTTTCTTCTTAAGCCCATGTTCTGTCGCTCGTAGCTGAGTCTAATTGAAACTGAGACAGATGACATTCAGCAAGTCACTGAAAGCAAATGCATCAACCTGGATGGCATTCAGTGACATCAAGCAAATTTTTTCAAAGGACTTCTCCTGAGGCCAGAAATATACTCTACGATGCTCAGTGAAAAGCATGATTCAGTGAAGAATCCTGAGAGGTGGGCCATCATATTCCAACTTCAGGGAGAACCTGTGCAGTCTGGGTGTTCACAGGTGTCCCACTGGGTCAGAGGGCTGAGAGGATGAAATCTGTAGCCAAAGTGACAAGTCTCAACCCAGGTCACGTGCTGTCACCAACTTCACGTAATTCGATGCATATTAACTAATTTGAATTCTATAACCAGCAGAAGAGGATATCTGGGCAGGCACTTTTCCTTTAAAAACTAGCTGTCTCACATGATGCCTGTTACTCAACCTCTCTGGGTCTTTTTATCTGCAAAACGAAGGGCGAGACATCCCCCTAGAAAGGTGGTCCCCAAAAGCTCCGTGTGGCCTCTCCCGTTGCGGAGCACAGGCTCCGGACGTGCAGGCTCTGCGGCCATGGCTCACGGGCCCAGCCGCTACATGGCACGTGGGATCTTCCTGGACCGGGGCACGAACCCGCGTCCCCTGCATCGGCAGGCAGACTCTCAACCACCGCACCACCAGGGAAGCCCTATGGGGTGGTTTTAAATGTTTTCATCTAGCAAAGTTAAAAGTTGGCAACGGTCTTCCTCCCCTTCTTCCCTCTCCTTTCCTTCTCTTCCTTCTCCCTTCTCCTCTCTTTTGTCTACTTCTTATTTTTCTGGGCCCAGCACTGGGCTGAGTACTTCAGACACTTTAACTCAGTCTTCACATCCATCCTAAGAGGCCAAAATTATCACCTTCTTTTTTTTCAGATAGAGAAACTAAAACTCAGAGAGAGTAGTAGATTACTCAAGGGCACACAGCTGGCAAAATGCATTCACTTAATCTCTAGTTTCCTGCCTGCATATTGAACAGGAATAAGATATTGCAACAGGTAAGAGTAAATGACATGACGTTAGTAAATCATCTTTTTTTCTAATTGCAAAGCTATAAGGCAATATCTTTGAAACAATTTCTCTACAAACAGGAGAGTTAAAAAAAATTTTCTGTAAAAAATATACCTGTGTCCTTATGTGTAAACAGTGTAACTATGAAGAATATCTTAGTTTGAGGAAGTTTATTGTTACATTTTTGCAATAGGTGAGGCACGACTGTCTCCTGCTTCTCCAACATCTCAATTAAAAAAAGAAAATAATCAAGGAAAACAGTGAAATTAAAATTAAACAAATGCAAAAGCCTAAGGTTTTTGGAGAGAAAAATGACCATCATCTGTGTGTAGCACAGCATCTAGAGCATAGTGGGTACTTACAAACGGTAGCTTTCGTGTCGCTTCGGCAGCACATACTGTATACTAAAATCAGAACAATACAGAGAAGATTAGCATGGCCCCTGCTCAAGGATGACAAGCAAATTTGTGAACCGTTCATATTTTTTATGTGTAACAAAATCACTTTGCTATATAGCAGAAACTAACACAACATTGTAAATCAACTATACTTCAATTAAAGAAAAAAAAACGACAACAAAAAAACCAGTAGCTTTCATTAATTCCTTCTGTTAGTACTTACTGAGCATCTAATATGTGCCAAACACTGTTATGTACCCTGAGATACAGCAGCTAAGAAAATAGACAAAAACTCTTCTCCCTGGAGCTGACGTTCTAGGGCTTGTTACCTCTGTGATTACATCCTCTGCTACAGCTTTCACCCAGGTGTACTCTCTCTGCTCACAGGAGGAAGGAGAGAGGCTCGTGGCCATGCTCCACTCTGCAGCCCTTCCGATACCACGGCAGCGCAGACATGGGGGAGAAGAGGTGCTCTCTGGGGGAAAAGGAAAGGTGACGGGAGGAGGACCTGGATAAAGGCTGGAGGCTAGAAGAGTCTGGCAACCGGAGGACCAGGACCTGGGGTTGGAATCTTCCTCCCAGCAGTTTGGGCAAATCTGATGTCAGAGCAGAAAACCAAAGCTCTGCGGGTGGTGGTGCCTGCCTGTCCCTCCCACCTCCGGCCTCCATTCCACCCATGCCAGGGGGCCAGGTACCTTCTGGACTGATGGGAGGAATGTTGACAGGAGAAGATGGAAACTTCCCTTGGGCCCTTTGTGTCTTGGACCCCAGAGCTTTATAGGAGGAAAACGTAAAAAGTGAAAAGGTTTTGGGGCCAGAAGTTCCATTTCTGGCCTGTAACTTGCCATCTTTACCTCTTACCGCCTTTAAACCCTACTTCACTGGATTCTTGGAAGGATTCAAGGACTGGGTTCCTGTAGAAGCACCTGCTCATAGTAGGTTAAGTGTCCCTGTTGGGCTGGTTTGTTTGCCCAAGATTGGGATGAACAGATCGCTGGGAAGAGGAAGGGTGCGCTTCTTTTCCTCAGTGCCCTCCCTCACTTTCTGGCTGGGTCCACAGCCCAGTCCCCACACACTCTGCTCATTCCTGCTCTCCTATCTCCCAAGGTCCTCCCCCAGAGCAGACCCTGAAGCACCCCCAGAGAGCCCCTTGTATCCCAGGGAACCCAGTTTGCAAACAATGCAAAACTCTCCCAGAGAAATTTATTTCAGACTTTAGTACCAGCCTTTAAAAAAGAGTTAATGTTATTAACAACAAAAACCAAAAAAAGAGTTGTGAGTACAAGAAAACCAGGAACTCTGGGGATGGGCTCAGGCACTGAGATTTTTTTCAACAGCTCCCCAGGTGACTAAACCAGGGCTGGGAAGCATGGATTAAGGAGAATAATCACAACATAGAGGTAGTGCGTCAGTGCACAAATGCATAAGATGCTTTGGAAACACAGGTGAGTTAAAAATAAATTAAGCCTGGGCAAGGGAGAGGATGTCAGGAAAAGTCACAAAGGGGAGGTGACATCTGAGCTCAACTTTAAATGAGGGAAGGTGGTCTCTAGGGCCTCCCTACTTGAGCTATGGTCTGCAGACCAGCAGCACTGATGTCTCCAGGACGCTCGTTAGAAACGCATAATCCTAGGTCCCCTCCCAAACCTACTGAATGATAATCTGCATTTTAACAAGGTCTACAGGGACTTCCCTGGTGGTCCAGGGGGTAAGATTCCGCGCTCCCAATGCAGGGGGCCCGGGTTCGATCCCTGGTTGGAGAACTAGATCCTGCATGCATGCCACAACTCAGAGTCCGCATGCCGTAACTAAAGATCCCATGGGCCACAACTGAGACCCGGCATAGCCAAAATAAATAAATTAATTTAAAAAGTTTAAAAAATAAATAAAGTTTATTAACAAGGTCTCCAGGTTCCTAATAGGCACGTTAAAGTGTGAGATGCCTTGGGCTAAATGCGCAAGGTGAAGTGCATCTGCATCATAAACCTGGCCAGTTTAGATTCATCAATGGTTTCCTACACCTGAGGTTGGTTTTTCTATTTATCTTTTAAACCCCAAATGTAATGTTCTCAAGGGTTGACCCGAATGCCATTCCATGATGACATCTGCAGGTCTGAAGGTGAGGACTGAGTGTTTTAGTCAATCTGCTAGTGGGGAATGTATTTATACTACAGGTGTGGACACTCTCCGATGGCTCTGGAGGTTGGACAGGCTGGGATGTAGGGCCCTTCTCGCACCAGATTTAGCTCTCAGTGCAGGTAGACCAGTGTATTCGCCCTCAGACACATGTTGGGCACACAGCCTTCCTTGTGGGTACCATTTTAACTTGTGTCACATTTCTTAGGGATTGGTGGGGAGTTGGGGGTGGGTAGGACCCTCTGAATGGCTGCACGTCCCACAGGCCAGCTTCCAGCCTCAAGGAGCCAACCCCATGGTCTAGTTTAATTCCAGGTTCCATCTGGGTGTAGGGATAACTCCAGGTCGACATGTTTCAGCACAACCCAGGCCAATTTGGGTTTTATTTTCAGCCCCTTCTCTGTCCATCTAAGTAAGGAAATAAATCACTTTTCCCTGAAAATACTGTGCGAAATGAATTGTTTCATGCAAAGTCCACCTACCTGATGTGTTCACACAGTTATGGAAGGCAGCACTCTTCCGTGGGTGTGTACTAGGGGAAATCCTTCCAACCTTGGCAGGATTTATGGGAGAACTGAATTAGGAACCCTACGTCCCGCTCTCACCGTGGCACCAGGCACAGAGAAGGCACTCGATATGCCATCCTTTACACAACGCAGCTGCCCACACTGTGCGGCATGCGAGATCCTAGTTCCCCAGCCACAGATCGAACCCTCGCCCCCTGCAGTATCAGCTCAGAGCATTAACCACTGGACCGCCAGGGAAGTCCCGGAGCAGTTGCTTTAATGTCTGTCCTCCCGTCTTCTGTGGTGTCTGAGGCAGGTGCCGCGCTCCCGCCCGGCAGCGCCCACCCCACGTGTATGGAGACGGAGGACGGCACGAGTCCTCGAGACTGCTGCTCCCCAAGCTCTGTCCACAGACCTGGTAGCTGGGTTATAGACTCTGTTCTTGGACCACGCCCCCCAGTTCCAACTGAAGAGTTTGGGGAATGCACCATTGAGACCACAACTTTCACCCACACAAGATATGCCATAGTGTTATTTTTAAGTTCTTCAAGTAAACAAGAGTCTAAAATAGTCTTCCATGGTATTATTATTTTTTTGGCTTCTCCACGCAGCTTATGGGATCTTAGCTCCCTGACCAGGAATGGAACCCACACCCCCTGCACTGGAAGCGCGGAGTCTTAACCACCGGACCACCAGGGAAGTCCAGTTTTCCATTGTAAATAGCAGTTCTCTGAACACTTTTCCTTCTACCGACATAAACCTCTTACACTGGAGAGAACGGTCTCTCTTCTTTGCCACGGAAGGCCATCTACCTGCATGATTTATCCCACCTAGCCTCTGGACTCCATCTCACCATGTCTGTTCATAGCCCTTACCCTTCTCAAGTTTTGTGGTTATTATTTGCCCCCAGCCCTACCCTCCTCCACTTGAGAGTATGCCTTCTTCCTGCATCTGTGACACACTCTTCTGGTTCTCCTTCCATTTCTCTGATCAACCCTTCTCTTCCCACCTAAATAAATACTCCCAAGCTCTCGTTTGCAGGCCTTCTCTCTTCCGCTTCTCTCCTTAGGAGTTTTGTCCACCTTGATAGCTTCATTCATTGAGCACATCGGGGAGGGTAGTTCCAAATCTTTGCCTCCCTCCAGCCGCAGACCAGTGTTTATAACTTTTTACTTGACATCTCCACTTGCTTGCCAGACCAAACTCCTCACCTTCCACTGGAATAGCGCCTTCGCCTGGCTTCCTGGTCTCTGCCCGTGTCAGCACACAGGCAGAGGTTCTCAAACATCACTGAGCTTAACATTATTCTCATTATTTTCCTGCCTCATTGGTTCCCTGAAACTCAGCAGCTCTCCATTTTCCAAATTCATGCTCTCCCTTCTGCTGAGGTTTACAAAAAGATTGAACCAAATCAAAGTGGTTTCAAAGAGTTCTGTCTCAACTTACTCACAGCCCAGAACACTGATTATCTTTGACATACGTGGCCCAGACCAGACCCGTCCAGTTTCTTCCCCAGGTTTATTCTAAGCGGAATGAACCTGGAAGGACCCTTGACACCAGGGTCATGGAACTAGAAGGCTGAGAACCCAAGACTTTTGTGCATTTGGTGGAGTGTCTGCTCGCTGTTCCCTAGACACACCCAAGCTTTCCTTCTCCATGTTAATATTCCCTCCCCAGTTGAAATACCTATCCATTGCTCAGAATTTACCATAAAAAACACTACTCTTCAAATGCTGTAATCTCCCCCTCCTTTGAACCATGCCCGCTGCCACTGTAAGCTTCTTAATGACTGAAAGCTGTTTCCCATGCATTTCTTTATCTGTCATCGCCCCCTCCCCTCACCCAGGCACAAGGCCTTGAAGACAAGTGCACAATACATGTTGGTTCCTTATTGTCAAAGAGGTATGTCTGATCATCAGTTTTTGTATAACACCTATTTCTTTTATTCTTACATGCACATTTTTCACAATTTAATATGGGTGGAGTCAGGCTTCATCTTATAATCACTGGCTGCAATAATTTAATTAGCAGCATTTTTTCTTTCTTGGTGGTACATAAACTATGGGTGCATCTTACACTTGACAGTGTCTTAGATTCAGTGAAATAAAGTATCATTCAAGCATCCCTGATAACAGTTATGTTTACTCTTCTATCTTCCCGTCTTTAAGGTCAATCGTTCAATTCTCAAAATTTCCTTCGTTCCTGTTCTCTACTCCTACTGTTGTGTCCTTTTTACCTCATTTAATTTTCTACTTTTCTCAAGTAGAGTCAGATTATCACACTGCAATAAAGCTGTGCTAAATCTGATGGTGTCATTGGTTCATGGTCCCACATGATAAAATGCTATTTACAATTCTACTTGTTTGCTACAGAACGAACTCCAGTTTCACTGTGTAAGCTAGTTAAAATACATCTTTATTTTTTTTTAAGTGTGATCAGGCCACCATGTTATAGGAGCCTCAATTTATGAAGACAACGTAGTCAGCAGCAGAGCAGTATTGGAATTACATAAGACAACCAAAGCGATAGGATATATTTAACGACAGTGTATCAATAATTATCATTCTTTGAGTAGCACTGTGGCCTAGGAGAGTCTCTAGAGAGTACAAGTTTCTAAACATGTCCAGGTGCCCTGTACCATCCAATTTCCTTGTTTATGTACCTTCGTTCTTCATTTGTCCCTGAAGCTGGGAGAGCCGCTGGTCTTGGGCCAGGCAACTCCACGGAGGGGAAGCTGTCCTGATGAACACTGGGAGGGACGGGGGACCTGCTGTGACCCCTAGAGTTGCAGAAAAAGCTGGTCTCTCACCTCTTCCTACAACCTAGGATCCAGCCAAAACAGATGACTTGCCCCGCAAACTATACTCTGCAATCCCAAACTTTCCTGCCTCTCTCGTGCCTTTGCTCAGGCCAATCCTTCCATCTGCAGTAGCACTGTGTAACAGGACTTTCTGTGACTGTGGAAATGTTCTCGAGATCTGCACTATTGAATACAGTAGTCACTGGCCACATGTGGCTGTTGAGTAGAGCACTTGAAATGTGGCTAGCACAACGTGGCAAGAACTGAGTTTTTAATTTTATTTAACTTTAATTAACTTAAATTTAAATAAATATATAGCCAGTGGCTACCATATCGGACCGCACATATCTAGCGTGTACTTTCTACATGTGCACCTAGCATGAACATTTCTTCTCCAAATCCCCAACCTTCAAGGAGCAGCTCAGACGCTGTTTTCTCCACGAGATCCAGTCTTCCACTGGAAATCATTCTTTCCTTCCTTAGAATTCCCATTACATGATGAACCATTTTTGCTGTGCTTAATACTTTTTTAACTTACACGTAATCGTATACGATATCCTTGACCAGTCCTTTTTCTGAGAGCTATACAAGAATAAGATGATCTCTTACTCTTAATGTGGACCCTACTATATCTAGTGCAGGGATTTTTTAATGTTTGCTGCATGAATCTATACTAGAAGCAGAGTAATTCACATTAACAATGAGGAATTGACAATGATTGCTGTGCAGTAAAGGATGAACCTTGACAAAAGAAAGGTTTGGGTCTTGGCCTCTAGCTCCTGGGAGGTAACTTCTAAACCCCTGGACTGTCCTGCCTGATTGGAGGGTCTTTGTTCACCTGGGGGCCTACGGCCATGCCAGACGGTCTAAGCCAACAAGGTGGTTTATGATGGGGTCTCAGGCTGAGACTTACCAGCTCAGCCTCTGAAGGAACTGGAGACTAAGGTCAGCCATACAGGCGGTCAGCTGTATTCAGATGGCCAGCCCCCAGTAAAAACTCTACACTTTGATGGGTTTGGGTGATGTTTCCCTGGTTGGCAATACTCAGTGCATGTCGTCACACATTGCTGAGAAAAATAAGCACTGGCACAGGGCAGGTATTCAATATTTAATGAACGGTTGAATGGATGTATGAATGAATGATGTCCCTTAATATTGCAAAATCATGCGAGTTGCCAGACTCACCCAGGTCAAATCATTTCATCTGGGATCTGAGTTTTCTTTTTCTTTCTTAGATAGGCACTTAATCCAGTGTAGGGTTTACAGATTTTTTTATTCCTATTTTGAATCTTAATTTCCTGTCTCCTATCCAGAATGCCCCTAAGCTTGCCCTTCATTTTCCCCTTCCCTTTATAACTGAATCCTAGGCTTCCTAAGGGTCTCAGAACATTCATCTTCTGGGAGGCATTTGAGTCTTTTTTTTATTGGAGGGAGGCTCTCATGAACCTGTTCACACACAAGAACAGAAGAAGACAGTCCCAAAGCGGCAAGAAGTGGGACACAACACAGCATGAACGATGAGCAAGCCCACGAGGCCTGGGGGAGGGCAGCTGGAGGGCCCCTGGGCTCCTCCGGGAGCCAGGATGCTGCTTGAGGTGGTCCAGGGGCTGCTGCTCTGTCTGTGAGGGGTCACGCTCAGCAGGTCCACGTGTGGGCGGCCGGCCAGACACCAGAGATGTCCGTGCCCTTCCCCAGGCATAGCCTCAGAGCTCCTAGGCTAACACTGACCAATAAATTAAGTTGAAAAATATGTAGGAAGCTGGGAATATCAACCGGGAGTATTTGTCGATGGCGTGGGTGTTCTGGAAGATGCGGAGACCCACCTGGCCCTTCAGAAGCCCCTTCTTCCTGGAGGAGTTGGATTCACTGCTCAGGGCCAGGTGGACCACTATTTTGTCTTGCCTTTCTTCTTCTGTCAGAATATGGCTTCTCGGGTACCCGGCCAGGCTGTTGGCCTCAGACTCACTGTAGCTTCCACCCAGCATCATGGTTCTTGAGTGGAGCATTCCACACATGCATGGGAACTGTGGGCAGCAAACACAAGGGGAGATGTCAGGCATGTTTCGGCCTGTGAGAGGCCCAGAGGAGGCTGCCTGGGCCGAGAGTAAAGCCCATGGCTTCTCAGAACCACAGAAAAGGCAGAACTAGAAGCATCTCCAGAGATCACTTTGTCCAACGATTCTCTATCCTGGCTGTGTATTGGAGTCACCTTGGGAGCTCTTTAAACTGGCCATGCCCAGGCTCCACTCTAGACTAATTAATTTAAGGCTCCCAGGTGATTCTGCTATGCAGCCAGGGTCCAGAACCACTGATTTAGTCCAAATGCCCTCAATTGCAGAAGGAAAAACTAAGACCAAGAGAGGCTATACAATTCTCCTGGGATCAGACAGTTAGTGTCAGATTCAGGACTTTAAACACACATCTTCTGGTTCCAGCCGTGGACCTCCACCACTGTGTGCATGAATCAGAAGATGATTAGGTAGGAGAGTGTCCTTATTCTAACGAGTTCCACTTAAGGGTAAAGGGTCATGATACCTATCACGTATTTTTATTTTTTTATTTATATATTTTTTCTTAGATAATCCTCCAAGTTTTTTTTTAAATTGACGTATAATTGATTTACAGTGTTGCATAATTTCAGGTGTCCAACAAAGTGATTCAGATATATATATAGAGAGAGATAGATACATACACATATATGTAAAACGTTTTTTCAGATTCTTCTCCATTATAGGTTATAACAAGATAGTTCCCTGCACTATACAATAGGACCTTGTTGTTTATCTCTTTTATATATAGTAGTGTGTATCCGTTAATCCAAACTCCTAATTTATCCCCCTCCCCACTTTCCCCTGTCATGTATTTTTTTAATGGTTCAGCTGCACCAACAAAAGTATGTTTATATGAGAAAAAACTCACACAAAAATGGCAAAGTGTCAACAATGTTGGATGGAGGGGCAGGGTGTATGAATGTATATTATCCTATTTTTTTCAACCATTTCCGTGAGTATGAAAATGTTTATAAGAAATTATAAGGTGGAGGGAAGGGAATGGTCTTGTCTAACTCCTCCCCACCGTTAGAGTCAGCAAAGCTGGCTCCGGTTAACAGCTGGTTCATGAACCCATATTTGTTGGATGAAGGCTTTGCTATGTTTTTTTTTGTTTGTTTGTTTTTTTATTTATTTATTTTTGGCTGCTTTGGGTCTTCATTGCTGCGGCACGGGCTTT
The DNA here is from genome assembly GCF_949987515.2 of Delphinus delphis. Classification (NCBI taxonomy): domain Eukaryota; kingdom Metazoa; phylum Chordata; class Mammalia; order Artiodactyla; family Delphinidae; genus Delphinus; species Delphinus delphis. The sequence continues at coordinate 33,013 of NW_027192947.1, read as the reverse complement.
CTCTAGTTGTGGCGCACGAGGGCTACTCTTCATTGCAGTGCTCGGGCTTCTCATTGCAGTGGCTTCTCTTGTTGCTGAGCACGGGCTCTAGGTGCACAGGCTTCAGTAGTTGTGGCACATGGGCTCAGTAGTTGTGGTGCATGGGCTCAGTAGTTGTGGCGCATGGGCTTAGTTGCTCCATGGCATGTGGGAACTTCCCTGACCAGGGCTCGAACCTGTGTCCCCTGCATTGGCAGGCAGATTCTTAAACACTGCACCACCAGGGAAGCCCTGAGGCTTTGGCATGTTTTGAATGACTCTATACAGGAAAGTCCAATGCATTATAAATCAAAAGTATTTAAATATAATCCAAAGGTATTTGATAATAATCAATGTACAGATTATTGAAAATTTAAACAAGGATTCACAGACCCAAGTAAAACAGGTTTGTGTTTGGCTGTTGCTGGCCAGAGGTAGGACGCCTGCCTGATCCAGCCAACTGACCTTGGGTTTATTCTCAACCTGTTGGCTTTAATATGTCTCTAACCTGGCTCTCAGCCCTGTGGTGCCTCTGTTTTTCCATCTGGGAAAGTGAAATAATGGCATTTCACACATTTCCTCCTATTGTCATGGATCCTGAAATACGCACGCAGATGGATACCAGGAAGCTTTAGAATGCAAAAATAGATGAATGATTTTATGTCAAATCAGAATTACTTGAAGTACTTTTACACTTGAAGAAATCTGTGGTTGGGAGAGCTATTTTTTTAATCAGGCATGATTGTTTCATTACTATTTCTATGTCTTGTCCCATCAGCAACAATAATTAAGTAGCACATTAATACATTCCTAGAATAATTAACTCATAGATTTTAAGGATAGAAGGTCAGTGAGAGGTCATCTATTCAATTCTTAGCATTTAGATAAAATCACACCCAAACTTTGGTAAAATTGTGAGATATTGTTATATCACTGGGGACTTCTTTTTTTGTAAGACATGGGTCTTCTTTTTCCTTGCTCTAAACTGAAATTCTTTCTGCTAAAATAAAAAGAGACATTTAAGGTTTTGAGTTAAAATCAGGAAATGCCCCAAATTATGGAAAATCTCTATTTCCCACATCAGCTCATCTCTAAGAAAAATTAAGTGGCATCTGGCGCATTGGACAGGTCTGGATGACCAGCCAAAGAATTGAAGCACATATAGGGAAGCAGAACTATACTCTGCCTGCCGGCTTCAACCCAAAGCAGCGTGGGTCCCCTTTTGAACCATGGTGAACCTAGCAGGCTCCAGTCAACTTTGCCCTCTGCAGAGCAGAAGTCAAACCTCAGTGAGCATCAGAACGGCCTGGGAGCTTGTCAGCAAGGCCAATTCCAGGGTGCCATCTCTGGAGATTCTGAGCCCGTAGGTCTGGGGTACAGCCCTTAATCTTCATCTTTAATAGGCTGAGAAGGTGAATCCAGGCCAGGTGCTCCTGGGCTCCCACTTCGGGAACCTCAGCTCCACTGGGGGCCATGTTAACGTTGTGAACAGTGGCTTCTCTGTGGGGCAGCGGGAGAGAGATTTCGTGTCCTCCCACCGGTCTGCCTCCCCAGCAACCACAGCTTCTCAGCCTTTCAACCGCATGCTTGACAACAATGGAGAACAAGCCCTCGCTTCCCGGCTGTCTGTTCCCATAGACATGGAGCTAGACTCGGAGCCCAAAGCGCTGTCCACGTATGATTTCCTCATTGCTCTTTAGCCAGCATCATATCATCACTGGCAAACACTGGGCCCATCACATGGTAACAGGTTAATAATGATCTGCCTGAGTATAAGTTATGTGCTGTTAATGGTTCATGGGCGCATATCTGTCGGATGAAGGCTTTGCTATTTTTTGAACAGCTCTACACAAGGAAAGCCTAACAGATTACAAATCAAAAGTGTTTAAGTATATTCCAAAGGCATCTGATAATGATCAATGCACAGATTATCAAAATTTGAGGGAATTCCCTGGTGGTCCAGGGGTTAGGACTCATTGCCAAGGGCCTGGGTTCGATCCCTGGTTGGGGAACTAAGATCCCACCAGCTGGGAAAAAAATTGAACAAATCCTCAAATGCTGAAGCAAAAGTATTTTGAAGACAACTTAAAATATAAACTCTTAAACAATCTAGCATATTTGAAGACAACTGGAAATATTTAACAGGTATAATGTGGGCATTAAAAGACTATTTTTAAAAAGGCAACAGGTCCTCTTTCCTAAAACTTAAAGCTCCCTTTGCTAAGGAGCTCTCAGCCAGCTAGACACACATAAATGTGGAATTTTCACGTCCCCTGATCTCTACAACTTTTAGGTAAACACCCATTTTGATCAGTACAATGACTAGCAAGGATTTGGTAACAAGTTGGCATTTTATTTCTTAATGTGATTAATAAGAGTCCGCATATGAATAGGATAGATTTTCCCTCTCTGCCCAGGTGCACTGCCCTGAATTCCCCCTTTGCATTCCATCCCATAGTAGACTTTACTATAGTGCAGTATCGTATAGATAGCATAGTATTTCCAATGAGTCTAAAGGCTAAGGTTGTGTGTGGCTGAATTTTCACTGGGCCAGAGCACTGATAAATACACGAGTTTTTTATTCTAGAACTTTCCTCCTGTCTGTTCACAGGACGTAGAGACATTCTCCCTAGACAGGTTCAGTAATGATAGTGATAATTTATGTGCATCTAGAACCACACAGTTTCAAAACAACTCTCATATACATTTTTGTAAGGGTCTTGTGACCCTTACAATAACCCTGGGAGGAAGGTGGGGTGAGGGTTCTGTTATACTTTTTTTTAACAGATGAGGAAACTGAGGCCCAACATAAATGGCAGAGTTGGGCCCAAGAACCCAAGTCTTCCTAGTCTTTGTCCAAAGGCTTTCTACCTTCTGAGATCTTTTGTGATGGAAGCTAGAATATTCTAAAACGGATCCTCCTCCTTTTGCACAAACATCTCCCTTTTCTCCATGAAAGCTCCCTCCGCTATTCTCATCCAACCAGCAGCATGGGCTCCAACAAGGAAATGAATGAAACTTCTCTCACCTTCTCCTGCAGCTTCCGCTGTTTCCTCTCCTGCACGGTGGTCAGGTAGTTGACGGCCGCGTACTCCAGCACCGAGAGGAACACGAACACGAAGCTGACCCAGAGGTAGATGTCCACGGCCTTGATGTAGGACACGCGGGGCATGGAGGCGTTCACACCCGTGATGATGGTGGACATGGTCAGCACCGTGGTGATCCCTGCAGCATCCAGCTTTAGTTCAGCCACTGACAAGGGTACACAGCTGCCCTCACATTTCACTAAGTCCCTTTTTTTTTCAACTATTAACCATTTTATATTGATTTTTGTAGTATGTTTCTTCCAAGGTCTTATGATGCTTAAAGAGAGTTTATGTATAGTAGTGTGTATATGTCCATCCCAATCTCCCAATTTATCCCTCCCCCTCTGGTAACCATAAGGTTGTTTTCTACATCTGTAACTCTATTTCTGTTTTGTAAATAAGTTCACTAAGTCCCATTTTACATTTGCTCTCTCTTTTTATTTTTTATTTTTTTTTTTGCGGTACACGGGCCTCTCACCGTTGTGGCCTCTCCCGCTGCAGAGCTCAGGCTCCGGACGCGCAGGCCCAGCGGCCATGGCTCACGGGCCCAGCCGCTCCGCGGCGTGTGGGATCTTCCCGGACCGGGGCACGAACCTGTGTCCCCTGCTTCGGCAGGCGGACTCTCAACCACTGCACCACCAGGGAAGCCCCATTTGCTCTCTCTTACATCTAATAGGAAGTGGCCAGGGCACGTTTCCACCTCATAGAGGTGTGAGGATCTGCAAGGATCTGTTCCCAAGCAGCCAACCCATTCTCCTCCCAGCCAACCGCCTGTCCCCTTTCACTCTGAGCCACTTGGGAGCCTGGGTTTCTGTGATGTGGTTGCTAAGATCAGCAGAGCTTCCCAAAGGATCTGCTCAGATGTGGACTTTAAAACAGTGGCTATGAAAATCAACTCTACTTCAATAAAAAATAAAAATTAAAAAGCAGGGGCTACAGGACCCCTCTCAAGGAACCTTCCCAAACTTCAGGGAAAGAACACATCCTCCCTCACCTGAGTCCAGGAAGACTGTGGAAATTCCTCGAAGCCTGTCATACAGGTTTCTTCTTCACTGTGCCTTGCATGTCTCACATGTCTCAGTGCTCAACCTGATTTTGTCCAAATCTCTGATGAGTTGCAAATGTTTACTCTGGCATTTAGGGTCTGTGAAGGACTAAACCACAGCTCCAGGGAGTACAGCCCTCTCCTTCCCAGAAATCATGAAATATGGGCCCTGCTCCCAAACTCTCAGTCTATCTAAATAAGGCCAACGAAGTTTTTGTATTTGCACAGTAAGTTTGGGCATTTGTCGAATTGTCTTATTTATCAAAGTACTGAGCTCTGATACTGCCAGTGGTGGAAGTCTACACCCCAGGTAGGTGCTATCTTTCTGAAACGATTCGAGCAGAGCTGATGCGGTTTGAGCGCCCTGTGGTTTTCACAGTGTAGTCTGGGAAACTGAGGGCAGTATGTGAATGGAAAGCAAGAAGCAGGAGGAAAGTTCGCTCCTTCTGACTCTGACAGCCCATCCGTTAAGGACCCTGAATGATGATTTTACTTCTTCTTTACATAGTGATTGATTGAAAAAAAATAACCACCCTATCACACCTTATCAAATGCTTTTACCCAGTGAAACTCTGGCGGGCACAGCTCTGCGGTCGATCCAGAAGGACACCCAGGACAGCATGACCATCAGGGTGGCGGGAAAGTAGGTTTGCAGCAAGAAGAAGAAGATGTGGCGACGCAACGTGAAGTTAATGTAGAGACGGTTGTACCAGCCTGGGGGACGCAGGAAGAAGCCAGTGAGGTTCCATCGCAGAGGCAAAAACAAACTCCTTCCCTGGGGGCCCTTCCTCCCCTGTCACCACCCAAGGGACTTCCCTGGCAGTCCAATGGTTAAGAATCTGCCTTCCAATGCAGGGGACGTGGGTATGATCCCTGGTCAGGGAACTAAGATCCCACATGCTGCGGGGCAACTAAGCCTGCGTGCCGCAACTACTGAGCTCATACACCACAACTAGAAAGCCCAGGCACCACAACTACTGAACCTGCATGCTCTGGAGCCCCGGCACCACAACCAGAGAGAAGCCTGCACACCACAACGAAGAGCCCTCACACTGCAGCAAAGATCCTGTGTGCCACAACTAAGATTTGCACAGCCAAAAATAAATTTAAAAAGAGTTAATGATCCCCCCAAAAAAATAGGGAATTCCCTGGCGGTCCCGTGGTTAGGACCCCTTGCTCTCACTGTTGGGGCCTGGGATCAAACCCTGATCGGGGAACTAAGATCCTACAAGCCTCACAGTGCGACCAAAAAAAAAAAGTTAATGATTGGTTGGCTTAGTATAATACATTTCCTTTCTAAAATCTAATCTCTCTGAGTCTCAGTTTTCTCATCTGTAAACTGGGGATACTACGATCTACACCATAGATTTGTTGGGTAGAAATTAGTTAATTCATACAAAGCACTCAAAACAGTGACACATAGTAAAAGTTATACCGGGAACTCTTAAAAATGGTTTTAGAAAGAGAGTTGATTTGAACTTGCCAAGAACAGATGAGAAAAGAAAATTGTGTGGCAACGCACATCCGAGCAAAAGAGAAGAAAGGGATGGGGGTGAGCAGTACGGGCATAAAGGGAAAGCAGGTGTGGGCTGTCCTGACACTAAGGCAACCTTGGCTGGGGCCCGCTCTTCTCCAGTGTCTGATGTTGTGAACAGAAGGGCAGGGCTGGGGGCAGGTGAACGGTGGGGGGGATGGTGGCCATGCAGGGGCAGATGGTAGCCCAAAAGCTTCCCACAGCCAGGCCTAGGCTTCTCAGCACTGGGACAAAGGGTAAGGAAGTGAGAAGTCCTCCAGTGTCCTGTGGCTGCGTCAGAGCTGTGTATTGCAGCTCTATATTGCAGAGCTGTGTAGCATATAAGGGTATGTTGAAGTCCTAAATCCCACCACCTGCGAATGTGACTTTATTGAGAAATCAGGTCTCTGTACATGTAATCAAAGTAAGACGAGGTCATATTGAGTTAGGGTGGCCCATAATCCAGTGACCAGTGCCCTTAAAGAAGAGGGATGTTTGCACATAGATGCACAGAGACACACCATGGGAATACCAGAGTCACGGGGAGAATGCCACGTGACAACAGAGGCAGAGGTTGGAGTGATGCCCTAACCACCAGGACCAGTAAGAGGCAAGGAAGGAGTCCTCCCCAGAGCCTTCAGAAGGAGCATGGCGCTCAGGCTTCTGGCCTCCAGCACTGTGAGTGAACACATTTCTATCGTTTCAAGCACCCAGTTTGTGGTACTCTGTTAGGACGGCTCTAGGAAACTAACACAAGGGCTGACGGTGAGATTCAAGAAGAGCGGACAAATGGATCCTCTCAAAACTTCAACCGTGGCCCCAAGGTCCAAGAAGGGGTCACACTGCGCATACGAAATGAATCTATAGCTCTGAATATAGGTAATAAATACACAGGTAAATACAGTAATAAATACATAAATAAATAGGTAATAAATACATTTCCCCACATCGTTAAGTCAAACGAATCAGGTTGCAGAATAGCGTGTACACTCTGACCCTACTTTTGTAAAATTACATAATTAAAGCAGGATGTCTGCAAGGGTGTTTGCTGAATTGTTCAGAATGACTACCTCTGACCATGGAGTTTCAGAGGGCAGCAACTTTTAAAGCCTCTGCTTTTAAGTGTTGTTTATGTCTTGTTGGACTGGGCATTATTAGAATAATGAAAAGTTATTTTCATTGGAAGTGGAAAAAGTTAACACTGAAAAAGAATTCTAATGTGTTTTCTTCCACATTTGAATCCGCCCATGGCAGAAGTTAGCTACCAGTGCTGCTATAGAAGGCCAGTCTGGAAGTGGTGTGGAATTTCTGAATCAGAAACTGAGACAGGGAGATCTTCTCATCTGTTTTCAGGGATTCGTCCCCATTCTTCCAGTACAGCATCAGATCTTCATCTGTATACGCATCTTTGGGAAGAGGAAAATAAGTTAATTTCACTCCTTTTCTTCTGAGGCAGGAGCAACAGGGCCATCCTACCTCAGCCAGGGATTAAATAGGTCTTATCCCTGGCAGGCAGTACTCAGTCTCATAGTTACTAAAATGGCACAGAGAGGGAATAAGGCGAAGATTTGTCATTACGAATACAGACACTTACAGCTTTCCAGCTCCAAAGAACAGGTCTGGGAGTCCAGGGGAAAGTGGCTGAAATCCATGTTGCACATGGCGGTGACTGTAATCCTAGAACCCAAACAAACATGTTGGCTCATGCAGTGAGTTACTGGCTCATATACCTGCCCAGAGTAAGGAGGACAAAGACACGACCAAGGGCAGCTGCCTCTTCACGTCTACGTCAGAAGCTCGGAAACCCAGGACTCTAACTTTTTTTTTTTTTTTTGCCGCACGGTGCAGCATGCGGGATCTTAGCGCCCTGACCAGGGATCGAACCCGTGCCGCCAGCATTGGGAGCACTGAGTCTTAACCACTGGACTGCCAGGGAAGTCCCTCTAAGTTAACTTTTAGAGTTTTGTCTTCTGTAGATGATGGTATTTGCTCTGCCCGGATCCCAGCTCCTGAGGCTGCTGGCTGTGCATGGCCCACACCTGGACCCTTCTCTGGGCATTGCCCGCATCCAGAGACTCATCTTCCCCAGAGATGCCCGGAGGTTATGCCCTGCCTCCCTAGCCCCGACTCAAGGCTATTAGCACTGAATTCTGGCGAACTGTACAAGGTGTGGGATGAAACTGTGTAATCACTCAAGTCAGCCCAGAAGCCAATCTGCAGTAGCACCTAATAAAGAGTAGCTATGGTTATTTCCCTAATTTTTGTTTATTACCAATAATTACCTATTTTTGTTTATTACCAATAAACTAGAATCATAGCTCTCAGGGGTGGAGGGTACATAGAAGGTCACCGTCTCCCTCAGATCATTCAGGTTCCAATAGTCTCCTAACCTAACCTTAACACCCCCGATGACAGGGAAGTCAGCACCTACTACGGTGCTCATTTCGTCTTTAGAGAGTTCTAACTATCATCAGAAGGTTCAGACCCTCCCATGTAACCCGCAGACCCAAACACAGTGACAAACTCTTCGGGGCCAAAGGGACAGACCACACATATACATTTTTTTTTTAATAGAGGGGTTTTTTTGTGGTGGTTTTTAAACCAAGAGTTGACTAGCTAATTCATTCCACAAATACTGTTTTCTCACCTACTGTGAAAAGCACAGTTTAGCTCTGACGATACAGTGGTAAATCAGTCAAACGATCCCTGGCATTGTCCACACATATTAGGATGCCACGACCCCGTGGACAGTTACCTCAGGCTGTACAGCACCTGCCCATCTGGGAACACCCTCAGCATGATGTTGTCCGTGGTGGTGTCGTGGATGAATGACCTTTTGGAGTGAACAAAGAAGACGTCGGGGACCCAGATCTTCTTCACCAGCCGGCCGTCGAAGGTCATGCTCTTGTTGCTGGTGCTGGGGAAGACCAGCCGCTCATCCTTCCAGTAATGCCGCAGGTAGAGGGTCATGGTGAAGTCCTGTGGGAGTGGGGGGGAGACCAGACAGAGATGGCTTACAAAGCTCTCTTCCTGACAGCCGACCCTCCGTCCACCGCTGTGACGGACACCTCAGGCTCAGCCTCCCGAGTTGAAGGAAACAGTTCTGCAGCCCCGCGGGACGATGGCCAAGGCAGTGGCGCTGCTGCCACAGGAAAGAGAACGGCTCATGTTTGTGCCTCATGAGGCTGGAGCCCAAGAGACAGCACAGCCCCTCCTTCAGGCTTTGCAAAGGAAAATGGCAGCTGTGATGCCCACCGCCTGCCCTGGGGCCAGCAGGGCTGGATTCCCACAAAGCCCTGCACTCTCACCTAGACCTTTGCACACATGGCTCCTTACCTATTGGCTAACCATTCAATTCAACTTAGCAAACACTTCTAGAAACCTGAACAGTCAAGTGTCCCATTTTGCCTTTTGGTGTGTGTGTGGCCACACTGTGTGGCATGCGGGATCTTAGTTCCCTGACCAGGGCTCAAACCTGTGCCCCCCTGCAGCGGAAGCATGGAGTCTTAACCACTGGACCGCCAGGGAAGTCCTAAGTGTCCAGTTATGGAGGGTTTCTACCATTAGGCTTGTAGTATCTTTAAAGGCAGAATTGTTTCCTGCCCACCCCTGAATATCCAGACCCTAGTTTAGTGCCTGGCAAGGCACAATAGTGGATGCTCAATAAATATCTGCAGAATGGAAAAACGGGGGGAAATGAATGAATGAGGAGATGGGCAGCTGCATGTCTAGTATAATTTCAGCCTCAAGGCTTATCCTGTTAAAAAGTGTCTCCTCGTCTGCATACCCGATGCCTGAAACCAAGAGTGTAGCCCTTACACCGTAGCCAGAGCTAATACATGAACGCCAATGAATAAATAACTACCCAAAAGAGCCTGTTCCAGGAGCAGGTGAAGGAAGGCTGGAAGGACGCATGCGGTGGCCCACGTCTGCTCTGCCAACCACACCCAGGCTCCTCCTGCCTGTCCCGGAGGCCCGCCCGTGGAGGGGGGCACCGCCCCACTGGCCCACCTCTGCAGCCCCTCTCTTCCCCGTTTTGTCCGCCACTCTTTCAGTTTGCAAACTCCCTGTTCTACAAAGTTATTTTTACCCACGAAGCTGCAGAAGCCAGCCTCTGGATTTTACCAAACCTAGGTCAACCTCCAAATCCCGGCTTTATCCCCTCCAGCTCTGGCCCCGCCCCCAGACGCAGCCTTCCCCAGCGTGGCCCCACCCACCGCAGGCCCCCAAGGGACCTCGGCCACAGCAGCCCGCCCCGGTGCTGCCCGCCTTGCGCGCCTCGTACCATGTCCACCTCCGAGATGCTGTCCAGGCTCTCCACCTGCACGTCCACGCCCACCGGGATGGCAGGGCCTGCAGAGGGGCAAAGACGGCTGGTTAAGGCGCCTTCCTCTCTAGCACTGGGCAAGCAGACAGCCCCTACCCCCTTCCCAGGGGAGCCTGAGCGGAGCAGGGGTGAGGCAGTGGTTCAGGTTCCATGAGGGTTTTCTTGCTACTTCCTGGCAGGTTGGGTGCCTGAGCTTTCTCCATGAGGGCGGGGGCTGTGTCTACCTTAAGTGCCTTTCCTGGGCCAACAGGGGCGTTTAACCCATGCTTGTTGCATGAGTGGATGAGTGGATTATGTATGTTTATGCTTCCACAAAATGTGTTTTTAGATTTTAATATTTTAAAAAAAGCCTTAAATGGGGAAAACGAAAAAACCTGTGTCTGTCAAGCATATTAATGAATGCTATTCCATTCACAGGCAAAAAAATGTCTCTGAGAGCGTCAGGCGGCATCTGGGCGGGGCCTCCTGAGAGGCCAGCCCCCTGCGCCTGGGTCCTCGGGGCCCTGGCCAGGGAGTGCAGGACCAGGGCGTGCCGACCCACCGTGGTCTGAGCTGGGAGAAGCTTAGGGTGGCAGGGGGAGTCTGGGTCTTAGGGAATGACGACTGGAAGGGCCGGGGACTTTGGCTGAAGGCAGGGGAGGAGGATCAGAGATCCCGACAGGATCTGGTGGGCCAGGGCATCGAATGGGCTCGCCGACTCTCCCCAACCCTCCCCCCTGGTAGGTTTGCTGAGACTTGCAATCCCACCATGAAAGATTTGAGGCTTGTGGCTGAGCCCGATAGAATGGGAGCATTTTATTTATCACTGGTGGGATTTAGTGGCTATTTTCTGTGTTCTTAAACGTGAAAGCAAATGAGCACAACCTTTTTTTTTTTTTTTTTTTAAACCAGGGATCGAACCTGGGCCCACAGCAGTGAAAGCACCGAGTCCTAACCACTGGACCGCCAGGGAATTCCCACAACATTTTATTTTTTATTTTTACTTTTCCCCTCCCAGATAAATTGGGTCATAAGCTGATCTTTTTATTTTCCTGTGCTCTCAACCGAGGGCTCAGGTCAGGCCCCATGAGAGATGACTGCTCTAACAGCCGGAGCCTTCTCTCACTCCAGGCTCCAGGAGGGCACTGAAGGGGCAGAGTGGAATGGCCAGTGTGAGGCTGAACCCCCCTCCTCAGGGCTGACTGGCCTGCCTTCCTCCCCCGAGGGGCCTGCAACACGAGGGAGGGTCTTCCAGCAGCCTGGCTGGGGCCCCCTCCCAGGACCCAGACCCCTGAGCCCCTGTGCGGGACCGTGTGTTCCCAACATCACCATGGGAAGCAGGGCTGGTTAATTCCCCGTCCCCTGGACGGACCTTCCTTCACTTGAGACATTAAAACAGCCCAGGGCTGGAGCTCTTAACCCTCATCACCTTTCCCCCTTGTTCCCTTTCTCTAAAGTGCCACATCCAGTCGTCCCAAGAGCCAAAGGGCAGAAACAGTATAGCCATCACCCTCTTTGGACCCACTTCCCTGTGGCCTGGTTTTCAGATAATGGGCACAGTGTTTGACCAGCAGCTGGTTTTGGCAACGGACATTTTCCAGATAAAGTACAACAGCTTGCTTGGTGCCTGTCACTGTGTCTCTCTGTCCCCCGGGGCCTGCCTTGCTCTCCGCAGTTCCAGCCGTCCTTTGGAGAGAAATTTGATAACGGCTGTGAGGGTGGCGTTCAGCCTCTGGAGGTACTGCCCACATGGGACTGCAGGTCAGGCTCCAAGGATCCTGGGTTGTTGGAAAACATCTGTGTGCTCAGGAGGCTTCAGAGCTGCGCTCGGGGACTCGCACCCCAAGCTTGAACGGGACCAACAGCTCTGCCCTCCTTGGTCCAAGTGCAATGGAGGTGACCTTTGCCTCTGACTTGCCCCACAGCCCAAGACTAACGCTCCACCCCCAGGATCTCCCGAGCTCTTCATTTTGTGGCCCTTCCCCACCTGATTTTCGAGAAATTCTTCCAAATGACTGGTCTTTCTCCTTTTTCTGTGAGCAGTTTTATGTTTAGAGTATGATTGAGTCCTATAAGGTGTTAGAAAGAAAATAAGCTAACTAGGCATTTGTGCATTGGCCCCTGAACACTGACGTGGGTTTTTCTACTTTCAGAGAGGGATCTGGTGAGCCAAATGGAAGTCACTGGTGGAATTTCAGGCAGTAGAGCCAGTGAGGCAACAAATTCAGAAGGGAAATACGTGTTTAGCCAAGAGCTATTCTTGGTTCCTAGCCTTTCTGCAATTATTTCTCCTCACATGGTCCTGGAAAGCACACGTTAGGGATTTATCCATTTTTGAAATAAAGCTATATGTCATTTCTTCTCCACTGACTCTACAAGAATAAATGTGAGGTAGAATTTTAAGACAAATTAAAACAGAATTTGCCAACAGGCATCCTGCCCTAAATGAAGGTGTTTTTCAAGCAGAAGGAGCATGATCCAGAAAGAAAGCTGGAGATGCAAGAATGAAAGACCAACAAAAATAGTAAATATATGTATGATTCTAAGGGAACACTGACTATATAAAACAATATTAACCATGTGTTGTAGGATTGAAAAAACTAAATAAAAATATACAACATTTAAGAAGGGAGAGGTATAAATGGAGTGAAAGTGTTCTGAGGTCTTTGCATTGTCTGGAGGACAGTAAAAATAGTTACTTAACATACTAGTACTATAAGCCAAAGATTCATGTTGTTTTCTAGGGAACCACAAAAAAAAGTAGTAAGGGTATATATTTCCAAAACTAAAATAGAAAAGCCAAAATAGGTATAACCAAAAATAATCAGTCTAAACAAAAGCAAGAAAGGAAGGAGAAAAAAAAGAGAGAACATAAAGAATAGGTTGGACAATAAAAAGGATATGATAGGGGGCTTCCCTGGTGGCGCAGTGGTTGAGAGTCCGCCTGCCGATGCAGGGGACGCGGGTTCATGCCCTGGTCCGGGAAGATCCCACATGCCGTGGAGCAGTTGGACCCGCGAGCCATGGCCACTGAGCCTGCGCGTCCGGAGCCTGTGCTCCACAACGGGAGAGGCCGCAGCAGTGAGAGGCCCGCGTACCGCAAAAAAATAAAAAAAATAAAATAAAAAACTCCTAAGAGTTCCATTAAGAAAAAATCAGACAATCCAATACAAAAAGGGGCAAGAGATTTGAATAGGCATTTTGCAAAAGAAGAAATAAACAATAGACAAATGAGAAAGTACTCAACTGCATTAACAGCTCCCTTAGAACCACAATGAGATATTACTACTATATACTAACAAACTTGGCTCATATGAGAGTAGCTACACCAAGTGTTGATAAGGATATGGAGCAACAGGAACGCTCATACTCTGCCACTGGTGGGTGTAAATTGGTACAACTACCTTAGAAGGCATTATCCAGCAAAATGGAAGATATATAAACCTCATGACGCAGTCTATCTACAGAATAGGTTAAATACATTGTGGTATATTCATACAATGGAATGTATAGTTACACGCAACAACACTATAAGATGTTCATCACTGCAGCTTGCATGGCTTGACTTTCCTCCATGGCCCTTCCCTTTCCTTGAGGACTTCTTGCGAAGTCTGAGTTAATTTGAAATATTGGTTGAGACACTTTCCCTTATTGTTGGGTGTAATCAAACATTTCAGTTTTAAAAGAGGCCTGACTTTTCTCATGGTGAGCACTGCTTCCTGAGCAGGCAGCGAGTGCCATGTGGCAGGCATTTAACCATCCACCTGGGGTGGGGTGGGCGAGGCTGGACTCAGGGGCTCTCCCTTCCACAAGCAGCATCACCATCAGCAGGCATTTGTTAGAGATGCAATTCTCGGACCCCACCCTGAGCCTCCTGCACCGGAGACATCACAAGTCCTGCTGATCTACAGTCAAGTCTGAGGGCACTGGACAACTGATCTTTTTTTTTTTTTTTTTTTTTGCGGTACGCGGGCCTCTCACTGTTGCAGCCTCTCCCGTTGCGGAGCACAGGCTCCGGACGCGCAGGCTCAGCGGCCATGGCTCACGCGCTCAGCCACTCCGCGGCACGTGGAATCTTCCCAGACCGGGGCACGAACCCGTGTCCCCTGCATCGGCAGGCGGACTCTCCACCACTGCGCCACCAGGGAAGCCCTGGACAACTGATCTTTAAGGAACCCCCAGGAGTGAGATTTTACAACGTCCCATGTCCTGGTTACCATTTTTCTCTTTGTTTTCAAACTTTTTCACGATCCCATCTCCACCAGCTGACTCTACTTCCTACCTATCCATGCCTTCCTTCCCCCATAATACTTGCTGAGTCGAGCAGTCTTTACCCAAGCCTGACCTCCCTCCCGTGACCAACCTCCTTAGCTGAAACCCCGTCCCTCTTCCATCTCTGTGACACAGCTCTTCCCTGGCTCCTTCTCTGAGGTCCTTGGGCCCCTCCTGGGCTCGATCTCTGACCCGGACTCTGACCCTGTTGTTGTTGAAGTCTAACAGAGGTCCCCCCTGGATATCTAACCAAGTTCTTAAATTTAACATCCCAAACAGACTTGTCTATTCGGGGCCCAGCCCTGCCCCACTGCCCAGCACCCCGTCCTTCAGGCACATGGTGACCTGCTTGGTCACCGGGGTTAAATGGGGTCAGGGAGGGAAGGAGTGAGATTGCCTGGAGGGGATGGCAGAGGAGGAAGAGGCCAGGAAGAGGAGTTTAATTTTAGGGGAAGGAGCCAGTAGTTGTGAAACTGAGTCCCACTGAAACTGAGCTCCTCTGCCGAGTTTATCATTAACCCCTCTATCCAAAACTTTGTTCCCCTTCTTGTCCTGCCCTTGTTCCCCTGATGATTGAGGAGTATCAAAGAAATGTGGCGGTTGAAACTGAACAGGACCCTGTGAGGCCCTCTTGGGTACAATACCCCCTACCACGTGCCCCATTTCTTTTTTGTAGAAAAAGGCTTTATTCTCCTAGGCCTTCCCTGAGTGCCAGTCTCAAGCAGTTACTAATCAGGGAAGTGAGGGAATGCAGAAACAAAGGAAGAGCAGTCAAACAAGAAAAGTAATGATAGCTTAAACAATAGTTCAGCGATAAAACAGAGTCCTAGTTCCTCTTCAACGGGTATATATAATGATCTGACCCATATCTCTGAGCTGTTCTGCAGAAACTAAGAGCCCCCCACCCAAGTAGAGGATGGTGATTACATGCAGACTGGTTGGAACCAAAAGACTGATGATTAAGATTCCCCAAGCCTCTCCCTGTTACCCCACCACCAACCAAACAGAAGGAAGTCCACAAGTTGCAACACTTACTCCAAATGTTGCCTTTAGAAACCCTTCCCTGAAAGGAATCAGGGTGGTCAGGTCTTTGGAGCACAAGCTGCCCTTCACCACAACCCAGGGACAGTAGATTGACTTTGCTATGAGGTGGCCAAGTGGACCCAAGTTCAATTTGGTAACGGGAACAGGGTGTGAGTGTGAGTGAGGGTTTGTGCTCCAGAAGGGAAGGGCCAAAGGCACTGAGGAGGAATCAGAGGGGTCTCCTCTGAGGGCAGGAGATCCTGGGAAGAAGGCTGCCAGAGACCCAGAAGGCTGGCTTTCTCCCTAGCTTTGGCGCTCTAGCCCGTTCACTGTAACAATGGAGCACTAGACCTTACCCAGCATGAGGAACAGGGGAGGCAGAGCCAGGGAGGCCTGAGAAGCATTCAGGGAGGAGACCCCAGCTCCAAAATGAGGCATGACCCTGCCTTGAACTGGCTCCATGGGCCTCAGCTGGGCCAGCTGAGTGGCATTTGGGGCCTTGGTGGCCAGACTCCAGTGGCTTGGAAGTTCAGGGGCTGAAGGCTACGGAGTAAAGCATGGGAGCATTCGGGAGGGTCTCCCCTCACAGTCTGGGTGCCCTAAACACAGAGGGCACCTTAAATGGGGGTGGAGCTAAAGTATACTGGGTGAAACACATGCGTTCCTAGAAAATTCCCTAGGAAGGCATCACATTGGAGACAGTCCAGCTGGAGACGTAACTAGGCATTAACCTTGCAAAGTGACACAGCAGTTGTGATATTGTGATATAATGAGAAATATGTATTTGGTCCTCAGCCCCAGTTCCTGGCACAGAGCTCCTAAAACCCTTGTAACTTCCTGAGTGAGAGGGGTGAGAGGAGTGTATTTTGTTATTTATAACAACCCCTTACTAACCACACCTGAGTTTATGCTAGTGTGGTGGCTCTCCTGGGCTCCTGGATAGTTTCAAGATGGGGCTGGTTGCCAAGGAACAGCCATGTGATTAGAGGGTTGGAGCTTTCAGCCCCACCTCCCAACTCCCAAGGAGGGGGAGGGGGGAGGGGCTGGAGGTTGAATTAATCACCAGTGGCCAATGATTTCATCAATCGTGTCTACACAGTGGAACATCCATAAAACCCCTGAACAACAGGGTTCAGTGAGCTTCCTGGTTGGTGAACACATCCACATGCCAGGAAGGTAGTGCCCCCAGCTCCGCGGGACAGAAACCCCTGAGCTCAGCACCCTTCCGGTCCTCACCCTATGCCCCTCTTCATCCGCTATCCATCTGTGTCTTATATAATGTTCTTTATAATAAGCTGGGAACCATAAGTAAAGTGTTTCCCTGATTCTATGAGCCATTATAGCAAATTATCACACCTGAGAAGGGGGTTGTGGGAACCCTCAATTTTGCAGCCAAGTCGGAGAGAAGTGCAGGTAACTCGGGGACCTACTACTTGTGATTGGTATCTGAACTGAGGGGCAGTCTTCTGGGCCTGAGCCCTTAACCTGTGGTGTCTGCACTAACCCCAGGTAGTGTTAGAACTGAATTAAATTGTAGGACACCCAGCTGGTGTCCACAGACAACAGGGGAATTGCTTGGTGCGGAAAACCCACACATTTGAGTCAGAAGCGTTGTGAGCAGAACAGATCATAGTAATAGTAACAGTACAAGCCTTTATCCCAGGAGAGGCCCTAAGGGAGCGTATGCTGTGAGTCTAGGAGGCCATGAGCTCCCTGGGGCCGTAGCCATGTCTTTATCACGTCAGCAACCAGTGCTTTGATGCACTGCTTCCACCATCCCCTTCCCCCCAACACACACACACACGCACACACACACACACACACACACACACACACGGTCTCTACTGTGTTCAGTGCTTCCTGTAGGACACTTGAGTCCGTCTTCATGACAATCTGGTGAGGAAGGTACTGATATTACCTCCATTCTACAGGTGAGAATCTGAGGACTAGAGAAGCGACGGAGGTCCCCATCAGAGAGAGGCACACCACAAGCTGATCCCAGGGGTCCACTTCCAGAGCCCCTGCTCTAACGAATGCATTATGCTGACCAGAGCATTCCTTTTTTTTTTAATTTATTAAAAAAAATTTTTTTATACAGCAGGTTCTTATTATTTACCTATTTTATACATATTAGTGTATACATGTCAATCCCAATCTCCCAGTTCATCCCACCCCCTCCCACCCTCCCACCCCCTCACCCCCACTCCCCGCTTTCCCCCCTTGGTGTCCATACGTTTGTTCTCTACATCTGTGTCTCTATTTCTGCCTTGCAAACCGGTTCATCGGTCCCATTTTTCTAGATTCCACATATATGCGTTAATATACAATATTTGTTTTTCTCTTTCTGACTTACTCTACTCTGTATGACAGTCTCTAGGTCCATCCACGTCTCTACACATGACCCAATTTCATTCCTTTTTATGGCTGAGTAATATATGTACTACATCTTCTTTATCCATTCATCTGTCGATGGGCATTTAGGTTGATTCCATGACCTGGCTAATGTAAATAGTGCTGCAATGAACACTGGGGTGCATGTGTCTTTTTGAATTATGGTTTTCTCAGGGTATATGCCCAGTAGTGGGATTGCTGGGTCATATGGTAATTCTATTTTTAGTTTTTTAAGGGACCTCCATACTGTTCTCCATAGTGGCTGTATCAATTTACATTCCCACCAACAGTGCAAGAGGGTTCCCTTTTCTCCACACCCTCTCCAGCATTTGTTGTTTGCAGATATTCTGATGATGCCCATTCTAACTGGTGTGAGGTGATACCTCATTGTAGATTTGGTTGGCATTTCTCTAATAATTAGTGATTTCAAGCAGCTTTTCATGTGCCTCTTGGCCATCTGTATGTCTTCTTTAGAAATGTCTATTTAGGTCTTCTGCCCATTTTTGGATTGGGTTGTTTGTTTTTCTGATATTGAGCTACATGAGCTGTTTATGTATTTTGGAGATTTCCTGTTGCTTCGTTTGCAAATTTTTTCTCCCATTCTGAGGGTTGGCTTTTGGTCTTGTTTATAGTTTCCTTTGCTGTGCAAAAGCTTTTAAGTTTCCTTAGGTCCCATTTGTTTATTCTTGTTTTTATTTCCATTTCTCTAGGAGGTGGGTCAAAAACCATCTTGCTGTGATTTATGTCAAAGACTGTTCTTCCTATGTTTCCCTCTAAGAGTTTTATAATGTCCGGTCTTACATTTAGGTCTTTAATCCATTTTGAGTTTATTTTTGTGTATGGTGTTAGGGAGTGTTCTAATTTCATTCCTTTACACGTACCTGTCCAGTTTTCCCAGCACCACTTATTGAAGAGACTGTCTTTTCTCCATTGTATATCCTTGCCTCCTTTGTCATAGATTAGTTGACCATAGGAGCGTGGGTTTATCTCTGGGCTTTCTATCCTGTTCCATTGATCTATATTTCTGCTTTTGTGCCAGTACCATATTATCTTCATTACTTTAGCTTTGTAGTATAGTCTGAAGTCAGGGAGTCTGATTCCTCCAGCTCCGTTTTTTTTTTCCTCAAGACTGCTTTGGCTATTCGGGATCTTTTGTGTCTCCATACAAATTTTAAGATTTTTTTGTTCTAGTTCTGTAAAAAAAGCCATTGGTAATTTGATAAGGATTGCACTGAATCTGTAGATTCCTTTGGGCAATATAGTCATTTTCACAATATTGATTCTTCCAATCCAAGAACATGGTATATCTCTCCATCTGTTTGTATCATCTTTAATTTCTTTCATCAGTGTCTTATAGTTTTCTGCATACAGGTCTTTTGTCTCCCTAGGTAGATTTATTCCTAGGTATTTTATTCTTTTTGTTGCAATGGTGAATGGGATTCTTTCCTTAATTTCTCTTTCATCGGACAGGCTGTCAGATGAAGCAAGGGGGCCACCATGGACAGATGTTCATAGCAGACTCGAGAACGGACGTGCAGCAAGAGACAGCCTTCTACGACAGAAGAGTCCTGTCAGGGGGAGGTAAGCTGGGGAGGCAGCTGGGCCAGACCGTGGAACTTTCGGGACACAGAGGGGAGAGGCGGGTCTGCATTTCATCCCGTGGAATATGGGAAGCCCTGAAGTTTCTGAGGGAGCAGCACAGGGAAGGGGTGTTTCCAGAAGGTGAATTTGGCTATGAGGTGTGGTTTGGGGGCCATGGTGTTGGTTTCGGTAGTGCTTCCAACCTTCTTATCATTATCATCCACGAAAGAGAAAATTTAATTTATTTAAGTATGAATTCATTTAAATTTAAATTAAATACTAAGGAATAAGATGGGAAGGGAAGGTGGAGCTTTGGAGGGCCACAAGCATTGTAATGTCTAAGATTTTTTTCACCCCCCCAAGAAGGCATTGAGAATGTGTGGTGTGAGGGGGCAGATCTGAGAGACACTGTGATGCATGAATTGATTCAACTTGGTTGATCTAGGAGGGGAAAGGGCAGGAGGGAGGGGGGCAAAATCAGCAAGGTCTCCACAGCTCCCTGCCTGAGTCACCTAAGAGAAAGCTGATAGAAAATCAGCAGGTTGCCTAAGTGATGGCCGGAAGTATGGGTTTTGCAAGTATCTCAAGGAAGCACAGGAGCCAGTATTTCATCTCCTAAATTCAGCCCTTTGGTGGTTGCATGTGGTGCAGGAAGGGTTCTCCTGTGCTCTAGAAGCTGACATGGGGAGAGTACTGCAGGCCCAGCCATTGCCCCAACCTGCCCCTGGTCCCACCTTCCCCGCTCACTCAATCTCGGCCGGTCCAGCCGTTGCCCCTCTGGGAAAGCAGACCCACACTCCGCCCTGCTCTGTGCTGGGCAGCTGACCAGTAAGGGCAGCGTCCACATTTACAAACCCACCCCCAGGCAGGAGCACAACTGGGGGCCCATATGCCACATGTTTGAATGTCTAAAGGTTATAAATCAAGCTAAGAAACTGCAAAAAGATATATAGCCTCCCCTACTTCTTTGACAAATACATGTTCATATCAACCCGGAAGGCCAAGCCCAGCCTCAGAACTCTGACTCCTGGGAGCTCCGGCTGGGACATGGCAGGGCAGGGAGAGCGGGCCCAGCTCCGGAGCTGCCCTTTTCCCACCCACAGCAGCAGCCGGCACAGAGAAGAGCCTGGCGTGTGCCGGTGGACACCCCTGCCCACTATCTGAGCTCTATCCAAAGCCGTCTGAAAGGCAGCCCTCAGCCCCACTCAGCACCAGGGGGTGGGGTGGGGTGGGGTGGGGTAGGGCTGGGGAGGGGTGGAAGGGGAGGGATGGAAGGGGAGGGGTGGAAGGGGAGGGGTGGAAGGGGAGGGGAGGGGGAAGGGGAAAGGAGGGGGAGGGGAGAGGGGAGGGGAGAGGGGAGGGGGGAGGGGGGAGGGGAGAGGGGAGGGGGGGGACCCCGCATGCGCAGTACAGCCCCCAACCCCACCCCTGGGGCTCGCCTAGGGAGGAGGCCCAGGCAGGTCCCGAGGTGGGCTCTGGGCTGTGTGGACATGATTCTGGGTCCCAGTACCCAAGTGTGGCCTAGAAGGGAAATCTCAGGTGGGCACGTCCTCTTGGCCCACAGACCACGCCCTGAGTGCAGGTGAGGATCACACACAGGACCTCCTTGCCTTGACCTATGGCCGCTGCTCACAGCGGGCCCTCGTCTTCTGCCTTCTGGTTGGTTCAGCCAATGAAGGTGCCAGCGGGTCTCAGAAGGCTGGAGGAGACGAAGACGAACTGATTCTCTCCCCCAGCCCTCCCTGCAGGCTTCATGGGCCCGTCCTCTCCTGGACGCCAGGGCTCCCCTGTAGGGCACCCCCTTCCCAAGGCTCTGGCTCTTTTCCAGATTCTGGGAACTGCTCCCTCCTCTTGCCCTCCACCCCTAACCTGGTGAAGGCTCCACACTCTTCCAGCCCTCAAGGCTTCACTGCCAGCTTGCTGGTTTCCTTTAACCCTGCCCACCCCTTTGTGAACAGACCTTCATTAAACTCTCCACTGTCCCCCCACTGTTACTGTAGCTTTTCCCAATGCCTCCCGCCTGGGCTCCTTCTGGGTGGATGGCCGCCCCCAGGCAGACACTCAGGTGTCCCAGCTTCCTCCGGTTCCAGCGGTGGCTGTCTCCCTCCTTCACTTCTCACGATCCCTCCACTTTTTTTTTTTTAATTGGAGTATAGTTGATTTACAATGTTGTGTTCGTTTTAGGTGTACAGCAAAGTGACTCAGTTATACATATACATATATCCATTCTTTTTCAGATTCTCTTCTGATATAGGTTATCACAGAATATTGAGTAGAGTTCCCTGTGCTATACAGTAGGTCCTTGTTGGTTATCTATCTTATGTATAGTAGTGTGTGTATGTTAATCCCAAACTCCTGATTTATCCGTCCCCCTAACATTTTCCCTTTGGTAACCATAAGTTTGTTTCTGAAATCTGTGAGTCTGTTTCTGGTTTGTAAATAAGTTCATTTGTATCATTTTTTAAAATTAGATTCCACATATGAGTGATATCATATGATATTTGTCTTTCTCTGTCTGACTTACTTCACTCAGTATGAAAATCTCTAGGTTCATCCATGTTGCTGCAAATGGCATTATTTCATTTTTTTATGGCTAATATTACATTGTATATATGTACCACATCTTTTTTTTTTTAGTTTAGTTATTTATTTTTGTCTGCGTTGGGTCTTCGTTGCTGCACGTGGGCTTTCTCTAGTTGCAGCGAGAGGGGCTATTCTTTGTTGCGTTGTGAGGGGTTCTCATTGCGGTGGTTTCTCTTGTTGCAGAGCACGGGCTCTAGGTGCGCAGGTTCAGTAGCTGTGGTGCACGGGCTTAGTTGCTCTGCGGCATGTGGGATCTTTCCAGACCAGGGCTCGAACCTGAGTCCCCTGCATTGGCAGGCGGATTCTTAACCACTACGCCACTGGGGAAGCCACACATCTTCTTTATCCATTCTTTCTAGGCCTTAGCTTAACCCCCATCAACTCAGACCTGGACCATGGCTGAAGTGGCCAGCTAGCGTCCCGCATCCATTCTTAGCTGCTCCAGCCTCTTCCTAGCAGACCCTCAGGGAGCTTTCTAAAGCACAGGTATCATCTTGCCCTTCCGCAGCCTGGGCTGCACTGCCCCCTCTACACACATATGCACACACACACACACACACACACACACACACACACACACGCTGCTCGCATTCCGCTGCCCTCCTGTTATCCGTGAGCACCCTCCTCCCTGATCCCTCCTTCCCTCCCACCCGCTGGGCTCACCCCCTGCGCATCTTTCCCGACTCATTGCGAGTATCGCCTCCTGAATGAAGGCGTCACTGCCAGCTTGCTGGTTTCCTCTCTCTGGATGGAGCTGACCACTCAGTTCCCCCCGTCAGCAGAGATGCCCTACATTGCTTCTGTGATACTTGACTGCACTTAGTCATTTCTCTGTTTCCCTTGTAGACTGTTAGCTTCCTGGGAACACTGTCGTGTCAGGCGGAGTGACCGAATGCACACCCTTCCCGGCAAGGGTGGCTCCTTGGCCTTCATCCTCCCAGGCTCCTCGGGGCCACCCTTCCCTGGTGCCCACGGCCAGACCCTGCTGCTCGCACCCCACGGCTCCCCTGTCCTTCCAGCAGCTCTCCATAATTTAACAACTTGATGTGAGGATTTCATTAACACTGGTCTCCCCAACCAGAGCATTGACACTCCAAGGACTGTGGCTGTCTTGCTCACTGCTGGGTCCCCGAATGCCATGGACCCTGTTTCACACATAACAGCTCCAAAACACACTGTACTTGTCTTATGAATGAAAGTGAAAGTATTTTGGTTGGAGAACCTAACCTACTTTGTGGTCACTTCCTGACCATCCTAACAAACTCCTTGGATGTAATTCAAAAGAATCCGTGATGACATTACACCCCTCCTTTACCTTCCATCTCTACAGTTTGAATTAAAAATCAGTATCATGCTGGTGAGGATGTAAACTGATGCAGCTGCTGTAGAAGAAAGTGTGGGAGTTTCTGAAAAAACTAAACATAGAGCTACCACGTGACCCAGCAATTCCACTTCTGGGTATAAACCCCGAAGAATTGAAAACAGGGTCTTGAATAGATGTTTGCACACACATGTCCATGGCAGAATTATTCCCGGGAGCCAAAAGGTAAAAACAACCCAAATGTCCACTGACAGATGAATGGCACTTAAACAAGACGTGATATATTCATACAATGGAATATTATTTGGCCTTACACGCTACAACATGGATGAACCTCGAAGGCATAATGCTAAGTGAATAAGCCAGTCACAAAAAGACAAATACTGTATGATTCCACTAACATGAGAAACCTAGAGCGGTCAAATTCATAGAGACAGAAAGGGGAATGGTGGTTGCCAGGGGCAGGGGGAAGCAGGAGTAAAGAGTTATTGTTTCGGGACTTCCCTGGTGGTGCAGTGGTTAAGGATCTGCCTGCCAATGCAGGGGACACGGGTTCGATCCCTGGTCCAGGAGGATCCCACATGCCGCAGAGCAACTAAGTCCGTGCGCCACAACTACTGAGCCTGCGCTCTAGAGCCCGCAAGCCACAACTACTGAAGCCCGCATGCCTAGAGCCCATGCTCTGCAACAAGAGAAGCCACCACAATGAGAAGCCCACGCACCACAACGAAGAGCAGCCCCTGCTCTCTGCAACTAGAGAAAGCCCGTGCGCAGCCAAAAATAAACAGATAAATTTGTTTTTTTCAAAAAAAGAGTTATTGTTTCATTGACAATTTAGGAAGATGAAAAAGTCCTGGAGATGTATGCTGGTGACGATTGCACAACAACGCGAATATTCTTTCGCCACTGAACTGTATGGTTAAAATGGTGCATTTTATGCTATGTACGTTTTAGCAGTCTTTTTAATTTTAAAAAATCAGCATTGCACTCGTTCTCCTAACAAATGGAGGGGAAACCCCAGGCCTCTGGAGGTTCTCCTAACCAGGACACACCAGCAAACCAGGCAGCTGGGAGCTTAGACCAGATATTTTTGTTTCAACTGATCCCTGGGATTATTAGGAAGCTGCTAGATTTTTAATCTTTTCTTTTTCCAGACTGAAAAGGTCATCCGAGGGATATCTAGCCTTAGGCAAATTCCTCTCTAGCAATTATTTTTAAATGTCAGTCCACAAGGAAGCCCCTCTTCGAAAAACAAGTTAGGAAGAGAAGACAGGGATGCAACACACACCCCACAGTTGTTGACGGACGTCTTGTTGGCGTGGCCCGCTGAGCGTGCATGGCTGCCTTTTAGAGGGGCGTGTTAGGCTGGGCAGGCATTAGGGCCGGTTGAGCCCAGGCTCTGCTTTGGACCAGGTATCTGGCACAGGGCTGCCCCCAAGGAAGGCGGGCTTTCTCTTAGTCACACAGAGCCATCTATGTGCTGTCTGCCAGCCTCCTCCCTCAGAGACACACCCACCCCCTGGCCAGTGCCTCTGCGCAGAAGTGAGGAGCTGGATGGAATGGAGACCCTCAGGAGGACCTGCAAGGAAGGCTTCTTGGCTCTAAACCATCTGCAGATGCTCCAGGGATTATGGATTATGGCAATCATTGGAACCCCAGGCGGTGGGAAGCTCCCTCCTCTGATGGCCCCATCCAGCCTGCTTGGCCATGTTGCAGCAAAAATAGAAATGAGACCTTTCTGATAAACAAGGAAAATAAGGAAACAATGAACAGGCTGGGGAATCAACATAAACAGGTCTGAAAGAGTTAAGCAATCTTGGTTATTGTTTAGCTGTTACTACTAACAAACACTTGTAGCTAGACTTGTCCTTCACAAAGCTGATTCCTCTCTGACTCCATACAAATGACCCGTTGCACCTGGCCTTTCTTCTCCCCCTACACTCCCTTGTAGCACTCTTCATCTCAGAAAGGAGTTCACGGGCCGATAACTTCAGGGACACCAGACCCGGGTGCTGAGCTGCCTGATGCCAGCTTTGGCCATGAATTTGCAGAAGAAAAGAAATGCAAGACCTTCACTACTTTTGATCCTTATCATATACCCCTTTGAGCCGAGCCCCACGTGTAAGATCGTCTCCGATTCCCCAAGGAGGCGGGCACAGTTCTTGAGGCGTTAGCCTCCTGTGTCTTCCCTTTGCCTGGGAAGGAAAATCAAAAGCCTCTCTATCTCTTATCTTCCAGTTCTCTGTCTCCGTATTTTTATCCGGCGTCGGTGCACAGGGAGCCAGATTGGCAACAGCCAGGACTCCACGAGTTGCAAAGATTCTTATTTATGAGTTCATGTGTGTGTACCTCACCATGTGCTCCCCTGGTCCTATTTCATCCAAGTGACATCTAGACATCCAGGAAAGCCCTGCAGGGGAGAAACGGTGCCCAGAAGACCAGCTGCTCTGGGCGGAGGGCTCGGAAAGGAGGTATAGCCCCTCCCTTGGCTTTAGTGACCCAGATCTTGACAGCTGATGTAAGAGCCTCAGGTCTTACCGCACCTGCTGGAGGTGACGCCTCCTTCCCCGGCGGCTTTCCCTAAAGTCAGGGTCTTTCCCAGACTCAGAGGCTCACTCAGGCAGGGGCAAGGGACTGTCCTCATCCTCACACTCTGGGCGGCACCAGAAGCTGCAGGGATCAGGATACACGAAGTCCAATTTGCTCCTCAAACGTGGCTTGAGGAAGGAGCACCCTGACTGAGGCCGCAGCCTGTTGGATGATTCTACTCAGACCTGGGTTTTCTGGGAACGTGGCAGGATTTCACCTGCCAGTCCTGAGAGCTAGCTCCTGGCTCCCCTGGCTTTCTCCCAGAGGAGGAGGGCGTTTTAATGAGGCTTTCACTTTTGCATGTGACATCACAGAGGAAACCCAAGTTCTGCCCCCAGTTGTTCTGTGGCCATCACTTAACCCCCTGGACCCCAGGCTCTTCTTCTGTAAACTGAAAGTCCTAACCAGGTGATGGCTCAGGCTCCTGCCGCAACATCAGCCTCCGTCAGAAAGTTACAATGTGTTATTCAGAAGATCACCCACACCCAGATACACACAGCTGCCCTACAACACTGTGCACTGAGGCAGGGTCACGTTGCGACTTTTGAGGGTGCTGGGCACTTTTGCCTTCGTGGGCCCTTCCACCAGAAAAAACATATTTAAAAAGCATACAACTGTGGTGGTATAAAGATGAATATATTAATATTATATATTAACATTTTCTTCTACCTAAAATTTTCTTTTTTTCTTCTGACTTTAAAATAACATCTTATCAGGGGCCCCTAGGAGTATTCCTTGTGAGCCCTAAACACGCCTGCTCTGCCTAGTGGCCCAGCACTGGGGGACATGCGGATTGAGGGGGTAAGAAAGAGACCCAGCTAGGAGAGTGGGCCTGCCTCAGTAGCTGTGTGACCTGGACCAGTCACCTCACCTCTCCGCGCCTCAGTTTCCCCATCTGGGCATAATAATAGTACCTACTTCACAGAGTTGTGAGGAATGAAGTCAGATCGTGTCTGTAAGCACCCTGAGTAGAATGGTGCCTGAAACAGAAGTCACTAGAAGTTGTTCGTTGTCATTAATGCTGTTGTTTGTCAACCTTGTTCCAGTCGCCCTCTGCATCTTACCCGACCCTCTAGAGGAAAGGCAAGGGGAGCAAGGATGTCTAGCTTGGACTTCCTGGAGCACATACAGCTAATTTTAGAGCTGCTTATTCACGGAAATGTTATTGAATTTTAGAAAAAACTCTTTGGTGGCATTACCCAAAACAAGCCCTCGAGGGCACCAGAACCCCTAGCTGTGCAGCATTCCATCCGGGCAGGAGGAAGAGGCAGGGGCTTGTCATCTGTCACCTGCTCTCTTCTCCTGCTCGGCAGGTGTCAGGCCTCAGGGAACTGAGTGGGAGGCTTTGAGTCCTTGTAAATTGCAACGGCCTCTGGGATAAATTAATGTCCTAATCCCCTAACAGTCACACGAGGGAGGCCTGACAGCTGGGTTTTTCTAAGGGGCTGTGAGCCTGTATGTGCCAGGGCTTTACATACATGATCTCGTTTAATCCTGACAGCAGCCCCAGATGGACGGATTACTATCCCCATTTCACAAACCAGCAAGCAGAAGCTCAGAGAGGGTCGGTGACTTGCCCACAAGTCACCTCTACTTCTTCCTGCTGCCCCAGGAGAACGTTTGCACCTGAGAGGAGCTCAAGAGCGAGATAAAGGGGAAATGGAAACCCTCCTGCCTAGGTCTCTCTGGCCGGAGGCCCATCAGCGGCCATGCTCCGGGCCTCAGTTTCCCCACCTGCACAGGGGGGACGTGGGCCCCGTGTCTCATGCATTCTGCAGTTCTCATCCCTCTCCCTGCCTGGTGGGTGCAGATGGCTGGCTCCTTTCCCAGCCCCCTCCCCTCTGTGGCATTCCTCCTGTTCCGGCCACCACTCCTCCCCACCCCGCCGAAGCAGGGAAGCTCCTTTGGGGCAATTCTGCAAGGGACCTTTGCCAGGCGTTAAACTATCGCTGCATTGGCAAGCAGGGGGCCCCCCCCAGAACCCCAAATTCCCAGCCAGGCACGGGATAGCAGAGCCAGGGGGTCCTTTTCTGTGTGGACGCTCCAGCCCTGCCACCCACCCTCCCCCTGCCCCCTGCCCATGCAGCTCTTATGCTCTTATTTTTTTCATAAAGGAAAGTTGGCAGCAGCAGTGCTGGGCCTCGGTGAATGTAAACAGCTTAATCACCCTCAGGTCCTTTTCTCAACAGCCCTCTCCACTCACTTCCTTCCAGCTCTTTTCTCCTGGGGATAATTAGTGACTGGGAGCCAGCTGGGCTTCTCTGAGTGTGAGGGGGAAAATCAGGGACCCCGGGGGGAGGGCTGTGTCTGAGGGAACCCAGTGCAGGAGCAGCAGGAAGCAGCCCTGGGATCAGTCCCCAGAGGGCCGAGGGGAGGACGCAGTCTTACCTCCAAAGGCGGGCCTCATGGTGAAATCATGGTCATCCACTCTGAGAAGTGGCTGAGGTTTTCCCTTTCGGATTTTGGTCACATCAAGGTTCTTCTTATATAGGTGACTGCAAAGGCAAGCAAGAAACTGTTTTCCGTCAGCCCACCAAGACATGGCGTGAGAAGATTTGGGGAGATGACTTCCTGCAGGGTCTACGTGTTACTCACCTTTTCGCCCATCCTACCACCTCTTTCTCCATTGAAGGGAGGTCGAGAGATAAAGGGTCCCCCCCACCCCTTACCTCCACCACCCCGGGCCTTCACAGGTGGGCTGGCCCGAGGACCTGGCCCTTCCAGAGGCTTCCTAAAGTAGATCCCCCCAAGGCAGGACACCATCCTACCTTGGCAAGCTCCTAACTGTCTTGCCCAAAGTCCTGATTGGATGACCAATGGTTGGGTCTAATGGTGGAGAATTATGATGGGTCTTTTTTTTCTGTTAAAATCTCTCTTCAGTGTTCTTATAATATTGGTTTTGAGATAAGGAAAATTCTTAGGGACTTCCCTGGTGGTCCAGTGGGTAAGACTCCACGCTCCCAATGCAGGGGGCCCGGGTTCGTTCCCTGGTCAGGGAACTAGATCCTGCATGCCGCAACTAAGACCCGGCACAGCCAATATAAATAAATAATAAATAAATAGTTTTTAAAATCAATATACCAAAGTGGCATATTTAAAAAAATAAAATAAAATTCTGAGACAAATGTAGTTAAAGTTTTAAAAGGCTGGTGTTATCCTAGGCAGACCTGATGCTCTTTCCATCTATCCAGTTGGCAGCTGTCTGAAGAATCCACCCTGGCGGAGAGAGCCTCAACCCTCGGGAGAACAGACAGTTCACAGCCAGCGGCCATCAAGGCCACAGCTGGGCACAGATAAGACTCTGCGCTCCCGTGTGCTGCGTGGCCAAAAAAAGAAAAAAAAAATTATTTTTATCCAAAAGCCAAGGAAAAAGAGGAAGGGTGTTGGGCACTTGGAGAAAGAAGCTATGATCAGATACGCTTTTGGACAAGCCCGTTGCAGCTGCACACTCCGAGGACGAGAGGCCGATGGCTTCTTCCTGTAGCTGGGAGGTGGGACCTAAGTTCCCTAGAAACACGTGTGGTCATGGAGGGGCCCTTCCAAGGAGCTTCTGCCCTCCCGGGTCTCTTCCGCAAGAAGTGGAGCCAGACCAGGCCCGGCTCCCCGCGCAGCAACTGCTGGGGGGCCGTATACAGAAGCCCCAGCAGAGACACCCCGGGAACGTGGAAGCAGAGCTCAGTCTGAGGGCTTAGCCGATCACAGACATTAAATTGTGAGGGCAGCCCTGGCTCGCGGGGAGCAAATCCCTCCCAGTCAGCACAGTTTCTCAGTTGAGAGGGGAGGATTAGGGGAAGGGAAGTTCCAGCGTGCCAGCACCCTGGAGAGAGGGAGGAGATTGAAATCCCAGTGCCATTAATAAGGACCCAGAATTTTTCTTACGGGTTCAGTTATTTGATAACACAGGCCGCTGATATCCTGATCCTTGGGCTATTGGTGTCAGCTGGATGCCCTGTACCCATCCTCCACGGGAGATGCCGGCCACTGCCCCACCCCAGACCCCAGGGGCCCGGCTCTCGCGCCCCAGACTCCAGGGGCCATATGCTGAGCCCCAGCCCCGCAGTGGGGCTGCCAGAGCTTTCACGGAACCTCAAACCCAGCCTTGTCGGGGTGTGGAGCGGGGAGAGAAGAAAAAGTGCTCACTATGCCTTTGAGAAGCAGGGCTGGTGAGCGGCAATCAACACATCATTCCAGGGGGTTTCAATTGGAGAAATCAGGTTCAGAAAGGTCAGGAAACAGGGCCACACAGCCAGGGAGCAGCAGAAGCAGGGCCTGAACCTGCCTGAACCTGGTTTCTCCTGACTTCCCAACCCCACTTCCTTCCCCAGAACCCTAGGGAGGGTGAGGGTCACTGGGTAGCAGGAGAGCAAAGCGGCTCCTGGGTCGAGCACTGGAACCATGATGCCAAAGGAGAGAAGGATGGCCAAGGGCAGGTGGAACCAAAGGGGCAGCAAATGGGAAGGAAAGATGAAAGGGGACCTCAGGCTTCGGGACCAGGAGGGGCCACACAGTGCGATCAGGGCAGAGCCCAGACTCCCAGATCTTGGTGTATTTTCAGATCTCAAGGGAGAAGGGCGTCTCTTTGCAGGAAAGCGGTCATGTGGTCAGGAGGCCGCCTTAGGCAGCAGGGCGGGGAATAAACCTGGGAGGCTGAGAGGCAGGAAGAACAGAACAAAACAAAGAGCTAAGAGCAAACAGGCTCACTTGGCAGCAACTCAGTAAAGGGACACAAAGGATCAGAAAACCGGAAGCAGTTTTGAAAAAGCAGTTGCTGGACAGAATAATTGTTTTGCGAGGGTGTGTTGGCCAGGGTGACACAGGGAAGGCTGACAGGTTAGAAGAAGTCCTCTCGGTGTGTGTGTGTGTGTGAACAGGACTTCTAAGAGAAGGAGCTACTCCACAGAGTTGAACTGCTCTAAGACTGTAATGAGAAAGGTTCAGGTCATTTCATTCCTATTTATTAGCATAGCTTAACTCTTGTGTCAATAATGAAAGTACCTTTTTGTCAGATGTTTGGCTGAAATTTTTCACAGACAGACGTAGCTCTATGATTGTCTGAGCGTGTGCACGCCCTGGTGGATTACAGAAAGGCCTAGAAGCATGTTCCCTGATACATTTTCTCTATCCTTTTTCCCAGCTTCTGTTCAATAATTATTTTATATTCTTTGAATGTGTATGTTCATCTTTTCATCCACTTTAACACCTCATGGGATAGATTTCAAAAAGTTATCTTCACCCCTAAGGGTCAAATTCAATCCATCCATAAACAGTATAAAGTTTCCTCAAAAAACTAAAAATAGAACTACCATATGATCCAACAATTCTACTCCCAGGTATATATCTGAAGAAAATGAAAACGCTAATTTGAAAAGATATGTGCAGCTCAATGTCCATAGCAGCAGTTTACAATGGCCAAAATGTGGAAGCAACCTAAGTGTCCGTCAACGGATGAATGGATAAAGAAAGTGTGGTCTATATATACAATGGAATACTACTCAGCCATAAAAAAGAAAGAAAATTTGCCATTTGCAACAACATGGATGGACTTGGAGGGTATTATGCTGAGTGAAATAAGTCAGACAAAGAAAGACAAATACTGTAGGGTATTATTTATATGTGGAACTAAGAAACAAAACAAACTAGTGAATATTTAAAAAAACAGACTCACAGGTATAGAGAACAAACTACTGGTTACCAGTGGGGAGAGGGAAGGGGGAGGGGCAAAATAGGGCTTAGGAGATTAAGAGGTACAAACTACAATGTATAAAATAAATAAGCTACAAGGATACATTGTACAACACAGGGAATACAGCCAATATTTTATAATAACTATAAATGGAGTATAACGTATAAAAATTTAGAATCACTATGCTGTACACCTGAAACTAATACAATACTGTAAACCAACTATACTGCAATTAAAAAAATTTTTTTAATAAATTCAGTCTGTCCACAAGCTCATGCAGGTGTCTGGGAATGAGACTGTGGGTCTTCTGAGAGCAACAGAGATGCTGTAACTGCCCAGGCTGCCAAGTGGGATCCCTGAGGGTCCCTGAGGGGCTTGTGCTGAACCCCAGCACCATTATTAGAAAAGAGACAGGTTCAGACCACGATTTCCCTTCAGACCTAGTAAATCAGGATCCTAGGTTCTGGTCCTGTCAAGCTACTACCGAGCTGTATGAATTACTCATGCCGACGTTTTAGCATCTATCTGTAAAATAAGACAGTGTTTCCCCATGTGTGCTCTGTGGACTATGAATCCCACAAGATAGTCCAAAAAAAAAAGTGTTGTTCTTTTTCTTTTTTTTAAAGAAAAACTGCATAATTTATCCTCCTCTTCCAGATTAACAACCTCTATTGGCATAATAAATGTTCTATAAATTCTGCTATAAAGATATCTGTCTAAACCAGGATTTCCCAACCTTCTTTGACCCTGGAACCCCCTCTTTATACAACACCTATTCACATTTCACAGAATTAGAACTCAGGGGAATTGCTGGACCCCGTGACCTCTGAAGTTCCTGCCAGTTCAACAGCCTAGGATTCTGGCTACATAACCAGGATGCGTCTTCGAGAGTGGTGCCTCTCTCCCAATATCCTGGACAATTTGTACCTGTTTGCTTTCTGACTGAGTGGAATTAGACTTCACAGAGTATTTACATCTCCCAGAGCAGCAGTCTCCAAAGTAGGGGCACACCTGGAGGGCTCAGGATGCTCCACTGGGATGCAAGAAGTAGAAATTGTAACTCTCATTTATAGTTAGTTTTTATCTAAAAATAAGGAAGCTTTGGGGCTTCCCTGGTGGCACAGTGGTTAAGAATCCACCTGCCAATGCAGGGGACACGGGTTTGAGCCCTGGTCCGGGAAGATCCCACATGCCGCGGAGCAATGAAGCCCCTGTGCCACAACTACTGAGCCTGTGCTCTAGAGCCCGCGAGCCACAACTACTGAGCCCGTGTGCCACAACTACTGAAGCCCATGCGCCTAGAGCCCGTGCTCCGCAACAAGAGAAGCCACCACAGTGAGAAGCCCGCGCACCGCAACGAAGAGTAGCCCCTGCTCAACGCAACTAGAGAAAGCCCGAGCGCAGCAACGAAGACCCAATGCAGCCAAAAATAAATAAATAAAATAAATAAATTTATATAAAAAAACAAACTGTGAGAAACAAATGTTTAAAAA
The DNA here is from genome assembly GCF_949987515.2 of Delphinus delphis. Classification (NCBI taxonomy): domain Eukaryota; kingdom Metazoa; phylum Chordata; class Mammalia; order Artiodactyla; family Delphinidae; genus Delphinus; species Delphinus delphis. The sequence continues at coordinate 109 of NW_027192947.1, read as the reverse complement.
ATTAAAAATATAAAAATAAGGAAACTTTTCAGCTTTGATATACATATTTATAATAGTACGGGTATGTAATTTGTGTATATATATGTATACACATCACGGGGTACGGTTT